>NW_020289949.1:0-2336 GCF_003144205.1 Meira miltonrushii
TCATTCCAAATCCAAAGGCCCCCTTATCATTCAAGATCCAATTGCCATCCAATCAGCATCACAAAATAATGATTGTGGCACTCAAATACAAACAAGCATGACATTACTTCGCAAGAAAAGGCTCACAATTCTAAACGCCAGCATACAACCTAGCCAACCAAGATCCTCTTCGACGCTCCAGGAAAGACTTTGAAAAATTCAACGAACGCCATCTCATATACGTCCTCACTCAACCGGCATCATCCAATCCTGATTCATAGATCACAGCTCATTCAAGCAGCATAATTCTCTTCTTGTTCGAAATCCACCAATCGTACAATCAGCATCACACACTTCTCCCACAAACGACTAAATGGGGCCCCAAATCAACATGGGGCCCAAATCAACCAAGTGTTTCCCGATCAATTCAAGAAAATCTTCGAAAGATCAAGGAGAGCAGTCGAATACATCGCTTTTCCCTTTGCCGATGCACGCAAGATCGAAATTCGAACGTATATACGGAACAAATCAAACATCAGCCGGAATGGTGCACTTGCCATTACCATTACTCAAGTCTTCCGACACAGTCACAGCAGCATCATGTTTACTCAACGGTTCCAAAATTCACTTCACAAACAACTTTCATGGTCAATATGGCATTACTTGATCATCAATAAAAATGGCGACATGATCACTCTTGCAACATCTTATACGACGCTTGCTTTTTCCTCCTCACGCTACCCTTTCTTGGGGTCAAAGAACTCGTTCTTTGCTATTCTCATTCCTCCTCACACTTCTCCGCACACTCCTCCTCACACTCCTCCTCTCACACATCCCGAAGCGACATTTCGCTTTGCAACTACATCAAAAAAAAAAAAAAAAAAAAAAAAAAAAAAAAAAAAAAAAAAAAAAAAAAAAAAAAAAAAAAAAAAAAAAAAGGAAAAAAAAAAAAAAAAAAAAAAAGATGACCTACTTCTCATTTGAGAGTCACTTCATATCCAACCAGCATTACGTACTTCTCATTCCATAATTATCTCTACCGCCAACACTCACTTCTCATCCCGCAATCATCATCCACTTTTCATTTCGTCATCATTAAACTCTTGTCATTCAACATCCATTTGACATTCAAGACCCACTTTTCATTCAAGATCCACCTGTCACTCAAGATCCACATGCCGTTCAGTCAGCATCACAAGTTTCTCACAAGACAATGATTGTGGCACTCAAATACAACCAAACATGGCATCACTTCACCTCACAAAAAAGCCTCACAAGTGCAAACGCCAGCATGCAACCCTAAACAATCGAGGTCTTCCATTGATGCACCGGTGAATCCTTTGAAAATTCAATGAACGCCATCTCATATGCGTCCGCACTCAACCGGCATCATTCACTTCTCGTTCTTGGATCACAGCTCATTTAAGCCACATTATCCACTTCTCATTTGTGGATCACATCTCATTCAACCGACATCAATCTCTTGTCATTCGGAGAAGCACTCCTCATTCGAACGGCATCGTCCAATTTTGATTAAAAGATCACATCTCACTCAAGCGACATCATTCTCTTGTCATTCGAGATCCACCCATCGTACAATCAGCATCACACACTTCTCTTTTCAAGTCGTCACACAACAATGACCGTGGCAATCAACACAAACACGACCCGCATCACTTGAAAAGAGGTCACAAGCACAAACGCCTGAATGGGGCCCGAATCAGCCATTATCTTCCTCTTCCGATTGGATGAAACCTTTCAAAATTCATGAAAAGTCATCTTGTACGTCGCTCAAGATCAAATTATGACGTGGCATTCGAACAAGTGGGACAACAGAAGAAATGGCACCCTTGACATCAACATTTGTCTTTCCTCTGCCCTCCTTTCAACTGCTTCCATTTCACACTTCTTGACTGCTTCTCCAAGTGACATCTGTTCAACATTGCCGAAGGAGTTCATCATCATATGGTGGTTGAAGTGAGGTCGATCAAGCCGGTCAAAGTTTTCTCTTTCATGACGAGTCTGCACTCATATTCACGGGACTCTTGTAAGCGATCACTGGCAGTCGAAGAAGCATCGGTCTTGAGGGATGGCAGATCAAATACACTTTATCAAAGAAGCGTCTATCCTATCTGACTTATTGACGTAACGAGATCAAGATGAGCCAGAACTTTTCGTTTTACATTTTTCCAAACACCATCCTCCAAACACTTAGAGGGTGATGATGGAGGAGTGAGAAGAGGGTGGAGTGAGAAGAGGGTGGAGTGAGAAGAGGGTGGAGAGGGAAGAGGGAGGAGAGGGAAGAGGGAGGAGAGGGAAGAGGGTGAGAAGTAAGAGGAGTGAGAAGTAAGAGGAGT
>NW_020289949.1:2606-68342 GCF_003144205.1 Meira miltonrushii
GGCAGAAGGAGGAAGGGCAGAAGGAGGAAGGGCAGAAGGAGGAAGGGCAGAAGGAGGAAGGGCAGAAGGAGGAAGGGCAGAAGGAGGAAGGGCAGGACTTAACACAAGATGCCACACAGAAGTCATCAATAAAGTCAGCGGAGCAGCCCGCCTTGACCTCATTTCCTGTTCTTGACCGTCATAAAAATATCGCTTTTGAAGCAAAAGTGCCTCTCGCGCCAGTTTTCACATTAATAATGTGTTTGTGTACACGGACTTTCTACTTCGGTCATCATTTTAAGTCGTTGGCAGGAAGAAAGTTTCTACAGATATCTTGTGTTGTGAAAGAAAGAAGGCGTAAGAAAACGAAAACAATGGATTACAAAACGATACATGCGAGTAGAGTACATTTCAAAACGAGAAAACAACAACTCTCTTGCGTACAGACCAAATCGTTCAATTTCCGTTACTGTTGCTATTGCTGCTTCCGATACCATTACCTGCGCCATTCATGAGAGACGAATTAACAAAATATTCAGAGTATGTGTTTGGCTCTAAACCCATCCCAAGCCAATCAACTTCCATACTGCTTAATAAATGACTTGCACCCGTTGTACTACTTCCAATCGCCGGAGAAGCAACATGACCGTTTTGCAGTGTACTTTGAGCAGAAGAAGTATTGTTCATTCCGATCGGATATGGAAGGCCTGCTGCATCGATCGGAATACTGGCATATGGACCGCTATCCATATATGGATGGAATAAAGCTCCCATCCCTTGCTCGTTCGGACCGGTAGGGAACCCATTCACGCTGTTCATTCCGATTCCAAGCATGCCCATCAGACCTGCGGTACGAGGATTGATATGTGCTGTTGGACTATTCTGAGAGTGAAGAACAAGTCCATTCAGAGTTGAAAGTGCTATTTTATTGTTAGAAGGTTGACTTTTCCCCATCATCGTGCCTGCATTTCTTGGCGCCTGGGCCTGTTTGCTTGGTTGTGTATGATTTTGACATTTTTCATCAAACTCTTTCTTCACTGTAGTAGTTCCAGCGAGGCGAGAACGATTGTTGAAAACGTCACTACTTGTTCCGTCTTGTTCTCCGCCCTCTTCATCTTGCGCAAAGGGAGATTCACCGAAGAACTTGGTCCAATCCGGAATGGAAGCTTCCATTGCAGGCAAGATAGCTCTAGAACGAGTCAACGCAAGTTCTGCCAAATCCCATTTGTACAATCTATGGGCATCAGAAAGTCGTACGAGCAACCGAGACATACAGATGATCGAAGTTTGCAAAGAATCTTCTTGACCCAAACGTGCGAAGCCATAACACAAACGTGCAAGTAAGGAAAGGCAAGAGGCGATATGATGAGAGCCATAATGCAAGAAGAAGCCTCCGTAGTCGTTCTCATCTAGCGATTCTAAATATTCGACCATCATCAAACAACCATGCAAACCAGTTCTATGGGCGGGAATGTGCCTATCGCATTCTTGTGTTCCCTTTGTTGTTACGGAATCAAGTAGCGTTCGACACAACAACAAATTGACGCCCAAATAAGAAAGTTGCAAAGAACGTGTTCCTGGGATTCCTTCTGTTCCTTGTGCACCTCCATCATCACATTTGAGAACACTTCGTAATGTTGAGGGTAATAAATCCATCCAATCTTCCAATTGAACCAAATAAGCTTTCACACGTTGTGAAACGGCAAACGAATTTCGATGCATGACATGAATACCTCTCACACTGTGAAATTCTGCCAAAATGTCACTCAAGATCAATGTCAATCGACAAAGTCCAGAGAATGTATCACCGGGCGTATGTGCATTTTGATGTGTATGCCAACCTGTTCCAAATGCATACGTTTTCAAACCTTTATCTTCCAAATGTTCAGTACAAGGTGAAAATCCATTTCTACGTGGCAAAGGAACAGTATAATCTTGTTGATGGATTGTGCTTGGACGACCCCAACAAAGAGAAGACCATTTATCATGAATCACAGTTGCCCACCATAACCGAATTCGAACATCTTTTTCTTCGTTTGAGATCGTCCAATTTGTCGGATCGAGATGCAAACCCAACATATGACTGATTGCTAACGTTTGATTGAACGTCATCAGGTTTCCACTCGTATTGATCGATGGTCGACCAGTAAGATCGGTCAAAGCAACTTGGATTGTGGTCAGCGTTGAATGCTCAAACTGTTGCATGAGTGCATGCAAGTTTGAACCCCATGCTTGTTTGGAGATCGGTCTCAAAGTCACATCATAAACGGTCGCAGTTGCAAGTGTAGCAGTTGCCAAGACCAACGGTAAAGGTACATCCACGTTTGCACTTTTCGTTGATGCTTCTACGGCCGTTTGACGAAATTTACGTCTTTGTGATTCGAACAACAATGGAAAAGCTGCTGAATCTCTTTGAGAATACAGAACCATCAATTGTCCGATCCTGCTTTGCAGTGATTCTTTCAGCTTCGCATAACCCGGTAAGCCAATTTGACTTCCAGTCTTGTTGTTACTACGACCGTACGGATGGGCAGGCACAAAAGCAAAAAAGACAGGATTGTACGGATCTCCGTTCATTTGTCGAACCTGGAGCGGGTAAGAGTTGGAAGAACTATGGCCGTTTTGATTATGCGTTGCGGCAGATCCCGAATCCCTCTCAGGTGTGGCAGGTGGTGGCATTGTAGTCTTTGATGAATTTGACGTTTGATCATTGCCAGGGCTCGTTGCTGCTCCTTGCTTGTGCGTTGAGCCTGGTGAGCCTGCTTGTCGTAACAATTGAGGGTCTTCGGATGAACAGCTTCCCAAAACTACTCCAATCATACCTTTCTCATGCTCTTGATCTTCTTCGTTATGTTCGAGAGGTTCATTTGATACTTCGTTTACTCTCTCATTTTCAGCGGTATTGAATATATCTTTGTCTTCCTTGAACATGACTGATGAGATCAATTGGTAAAGTTGCGTTGACGTGGCACGTTCGTTTACCATTGATTGTTCACCTTCTTCTCCTTGATCAGCTGTGATGCCAGGCTTTGGATGGGATGACGTTGATGAAACAGACGAAGATGGAACCAAGCCAAATGCATTCTGCGTTTGACTTGATCTACGTCCGTGCAACACTGAAGCCATGGTAGGTGAAGTTCCAATTACATCACTCGTACTCGTTGACCTTTGAGGAGTAGGAGGTTGTCTAAAAGGCGTCATATGTGAAGAAGGCTGAGGAGCCGGAGGCGGCGGACGTGGCGTTTCATCTGAAGATGCAGAATTGATTTGCATAATTGATGATCTAGAATGTTCATTATCTGCAGGTGAAGAAGAATTGCTCATTTGACGTTGTGAATGAGATCTTTTGCGTGGTACGACAACAGAAGCAACCACAACGCCATCTTCATTTTTGATCGGTCTTGATCGTGGTGTAGGAGACATTTCAAACGTGCAATTTCTGTTATTCATTCGACAACTTTGACAATCTTGTCCTGTTTCTTCGATGATGCATCTACTCTTGCGCTTTCGACAGCTATCACATGGACGATCTTTTCGACTTCGATATGCGCGTGCATGCGTTCCTTCTGTGGAGCTACTACCTGATTGGGAACCTTGACGTTGAAGAGGCTTTGATTGATGATACGGTGGCCCAAACGATGACATTTGCCCAAGCAAAGTTGATTGACGGTCCTGCGCATGAGGAGTAGGTCTAGCTTGCATCACTGATGGAATCAGAGGTGGTGCAGCCAGCTGCTGTTGCTGGTGATGCTGATTGTGATCTTGATGGCCATTATTGTACATGCTTTGTGGTTGATTTTGATACATCTGACGATACTGTTGATTTGGTTGAAAAGAAGAATGAATTTCTTTTGATTCAGAAGGAGTGGGAAAAGACATTCTTAGGTCAGATGATGTTGTATGTTGCATCGGATATGCCCCGATATTGCTCGTTCCAGGCTCGGATTGCATTGTATGATTTGTTGTTTGCTGTGTATTGCTGGCGGGATGAATGTGTGCATATCCTTCTGAAGTGAGCATGGCGGATCGTGAAATGAAGAATTTCCGACTCCTTTCGTATCTTTATACCATGCACGATCTTCAAGTACGATACGAGGAAGTCACTATTACTTTTGGGCGCTTTGTGAAGAAAGAGCCAAATACGCCAGCGAGCGTAGCCTTACGAGAGTAAAGCGGTGCTACGATAAAATCACCTCTTTTTTTATTTCTCGATCTTCTGGGAGAAGGAATCGAGTGGAAAGATGGAAAGTGAACAGGTTTGATACTCCGATCTTTTATGCGATCTTGTCAGAAAAGAGGAGAAAAAAGAGGGCAGTGTTACACTCCTCCACTCAATTCCTCGATCGATTCGGACAACCGTAAGTAGTGTTTTGATGTTTGCTGTACTTTTTGGGAATAAGGTTATCTCTTTGACTGAAATACCTCCCCGCCAACGAGAGGAAGAAGAAGAAGAAGAAGATAGCCTTTTATTGCGGCAAGCGGCGGGCCGTGGATAACAATTCAAAAGCCGCAATCAACGGAGATTGATGGACTGCTGATGTTTGATGCAAAGGCGGTTGGTTTTGCGTGTGTGTTTCGGCTTACCGATTTGTGTTTGAGGAGGAGGAGGTCCGATTAGTTGAAAAAGCCACTCGAAGTGACTTCCATTCGATAGCAATTGCCAGTCGAGAAAGAGAGAATACAGCTTCTCGTCAAGTCAGTCTGTCAGATTGTGATGATGGTGGACATCATTTCAAACAATACATTGATCTTTAATTCATATCATTATCGGAGAGTAAAAAGAGGAGGAAAACTGTCAAAGTAAGATGCAAAGTGAGACAAAAATTTAAGAATAAAAGGCATTATACGAGTGAGTGATGTTAGCATTAAAGGTGTAAGCTTTAAACCGATTAGTGTACAAATTCATGCATGACGTGAAAAAAATGCCATTTGAACTGTATGCAATCGTAAAGCATTAGTCTTATTTTCAAACCACGACAGGGCACTGATCAATCGCCTTGTCAATCATATTCCCGCTTTTTCATTCTTCAGGCACAAGGCAGAGAGAGTGTTTCGGAAAAAGCAGACAATTCACTCTCTTCATGAATAGTATTGAATGACTCAAACACGCTTGATCATCTTTGATTGGATTCGGGTAAACAAATATTGTCCAAGTTGACCCTTCTATGAGCCACAAAGAAAGCACAATCATTACTTCATTGCATACCACCACTTAGCGTTTGAAATGGGCGTTAAAAGAGCGGCTGTCAAGAAAGATCATCATTTCTACTGACAGCTTGTGCTGGGTATGTGGGTAAGAGCAACGAATCACAATTATCTTCAAGCAAGCAAGGATGAATTATGATCGACAAAGTGTGTGAAGAAGGTATAGCCCGTTCAATTTACGACGCCCACTTTAGCTTAGTTTAAGATGAATGCCTTTTGCTGTCGCGCTGCGCAGCGCTTTGCACGCCAAGCAAATTTAAAGAAGTTTATCCGAAACACGGGCAATTCAATCAATCATCGGATCTTCGGTGTGATTGCATGTTGTGATCGGAGAAAGACTTGAAGCGGTCTAGTGAGAACTCTTATTTCGTTCTTGTTGCATTCTTAATAGTGTTAAACAGCGGCAAACAATGAAGAAATGCTTTTGGATATATGTCAATAAGATGATATGATAAAGCACGATTAAAATGAATGTGCTTCTGCGAGTATATGTGTGAATATATAAAGTGTGCTGTTGCGGATATCAATGGTAAAATACAATTTGTATATAAACAATCATCTTCCTCCTCCTACTTCTGCTGCTATAATTGATTATGAATTATCTTTATTCTTTTGCAGTTGTTTTATTTGCTGTTGATTTTTTCTTCGAATTGAATTTTTTTAGCATTCTGATCAACCAAACATCTTCTACTTTTTCACCTGCTGCAATCCTTCTCTTTCTCTTCATTCTTCGTCGGAATTGTCTTTCGATCAATTGGAAAACGAGTGCATCAATCGCTCCTTGTGCAAAAATTGTCCAACGTGAAATAGAATGAAGAGTATCACTGTTTTTACGTAAATCAACCGTATTATTGGTTTCATTACTAATATCCACAATAATTCGAATGATTGAAACGCTGAAGAGCAAAACGTAAACGGCCGGATAGAGTAACAAAAGTACACTCGCTTGTCTGTTCAGCGTACTTCCAATCGCTTCGACTCCATTCTCTTCTGTCGAACTACCAAAACTGTTCGTTCCTACTCCTCTTTCACGGTTGGCAGGCCACACATGCCAACGGGAAGATCTCCTTCTACCAGCTGTACCCGAAGGCGATCGACGATCGTTACTGTCCGATCCTCTGATAGTCGGTTGTTGTTGCTTTCCGTCTTGACTTACAGCCATGCCCCATTGCCATTCCGGTCCAAGTAAATCTTCATATGTGACAGAAGCAGGAACGTCTGAACTTGCAACGTTGCTATTACCTTGTTCGCTGTAAGTATAGTGCCTTTCACCTGAATCAATAGGCGAAGTATCTTCTGTCCTTGCCTTTCTTGCCATCTTTACACCTGCCGCTGAAAGTGAAACATGTCGAAGATGTTCTTGTGGTGGACTTGTCATTCCGAAATCACGAACATCACGACGAATGGCCATCGGTTTGAACAAATCATCCGAACTATCTCCTCCGTCCAAATTATCAAAGATGCCCAACTCATTCCTTCGCTTGGTTGCTTCATCATCCAATGATTCCATATCGATTTCTGATTGACTTTCATTACGTGAATCAGGCGCAGTGACCGGTCTACGCATATTGATCATCGGCACCGCTGGTCGATACGAAAGTGTAGCGGTGGCCGGACGTTGCAAGGATGCATAAGGTGAAGAACTGATTGGCTTTTGTGCCATTGCTGAAGGATGCTGTTGTTGTTGACGTTCAAATTCCGATTCGTCTTCGTTCAATACTCTGGATTTTGGTGACACTTCTGCCGGTGTGGTAGTAGCGTCACTGATTTGAACAGTGTTCACTTTGTTCAAGTGCGGTAGTGTAGGCGTAACCGTGGAAGCTTTGCCTTGAGTGGAAGAACTTCCGTTTCTCTTTGTCACATCACTATCTGCTGCTGTAGAAGGTGGATGTTGAGTCGTAGTAAAAGCAGAATGATTCCTACGTACGTTTGAGAAAATTTTAGATGCACTTCTTCCCAATGCACCTTTTGCTGGACGTGCATGAGCGGAAGTTTCAGAAACGTTACGTATTTGACCTTGATTGCTTGTTGTAACGCTTGAAAGTCGTCTTGATCGATCGCTTGAAGTGACTGCGGAGAATAAATTTATCCTTCTCAAAAAGAAAAATAAATGGGTATACAAAACCACAATCACAATCACCACCAATGCACGTGGAACAAAGTTGAAAACGGGTGAAAAGTATTCTCCTCCTCTGTTAGGATTGTATGTGCAATATCCGTCCACGTCCGTAAAGCCGACATACTTCCAGGTGATTCCATTTGCGATTAAAGCTATAGACCAAAATGCTGGCCAAAGCCAAATCAAATGTCTTTCTACGTTTCCGACGAAAGAAGAAAGCGGATGAACGAGAATCATATATGTGATTACTGCGATGCTGAAATTCCAAAGATGTTGAGTCCAAATAGAAGCTGAGAAGATGTAACCGGCAAAAGTGCAAAATTTCGATGCGCTGGCCAAATTTCCACCTGCGACTAAATATGACGTTGTTGCAGTGATGATTATACTGGACACCAAATCTGAAGTTGCCAAACCCAGAATAAGAGAATGTCTTAGCTTTCTACTCCTTCTATTGATGCAATACGGTATTATGATCGACAATCCACCAACGATGGACGCAATACAGATGCAAAGATCGACAATATCTTGACTATTATGGTCGACATAACTTCTTTTCATCAATAAGCCTTGTTTTGTCGTTTGGATAACTGCCATCGAAGTTGGTGATGTGAAAAGCGATTTTACTTTTGATAAGATCGTTTTCGTTAACCGTATCGAACTACCACTCGTACTTGCATTTGACCAGGATGAACTGCCAGAAGCAGAAACATCCTTGGCTACAGCTGATACTGCTTGGCTGTGCAAATGCATGTTGAAAGAGTCGAGGTTTCGTTTTTTTATCTACTCTAAAAAGACGTCATGTTGAGTATAAATTATCGACAAGGACTATGTTGACATGTATCGGTGTGTATGCTGTTGTTGTTGTTCTTTTTAGTCGTACGATCGAAGTGTTTGTGCTACCATTAGCGATGAAAAGGGTGATGATTGATGATGAAAGGGATCAGGGCAAGATGGAAAGCATAATGAAGTGAATCTTAGGAGAGAGAGAAAGGATAATGGTTCAATTAGACACGCCGCCTTGGAAACAGAATAGGATGTATCGATCACGAAGCAATCACACACGCACACGCACGAGAGGCAAATAAAAAAGGTTGGCCACCTTAGGACTGTTTTTTTATGTTTCGGGCAATATTCGGGAGTTAGAATGCTCCTGTACATACATACGTAAATGAATCCAAACAAATTCAAATCAACTTTCCCGTATTCTATTGGCAGAATGGGGTTTGAATACTCGGCATGTGTACTCCTTTTTGATATGACTTGTAAGATTATATCATTTAGCTTCTGTACCAGTGCCGGGAAAGGAGGGATCTTTATTGTGTATGTAGATTAGCGTGCTATTGCTTTAACTAGCTAAACTACATTATGATCCGAAAGAAGATTCAAAGAATTAAAGATTTGCACTGATTCTTTGCCGAAAGTAAGACATCCATCAAACATAGGGGCACTTCGGCAGAGGCCTTTGCACGTTTACAACTTAAAATTGCATTCCATGCACCTTTCCACTCCCCTTCTTCAGCAACGCCAACTTTTCGAAAAGAAAGGGCGGAGAGGGGCGGAACGCGTAAAAGGGAATACTGCTTTTGGCTGTACGCCGGCCATCGTTCCCTAATCGGCTTTTTCGTCCCTTTTTCTCTTGGCCTTTTTTGTTGTTGTGTTCTCTTTCGGTTCCCGGTTCATTTACCAGAGTTGAGGTGCTGCCTTATACAATTTTCATTTGTACCTTTTGTTGTGTACACTCTATCTGCTTTGTCTGCATAAATTGAATTACCGCGCCAATTTTCGGTTTTAATTAGGCCAATGCATTTCATCAGCAATATACATACAATCCTCTCGGTATGAAAATCCCGCGGGTAAAATGGAAAAGTGTAGCAGCATACATAAACAGATGTACGAAGCATAGTCGAAGCGGTGATTGAACTTTGATGTCTGAGAATTAAATGATTTGATGGGAAACTAAAGCGGGAAATGAGTATTGAAAATGTACCTGCATGAAAAGTGCATTTATTGATTTTCATTATCGTCGTCTATTGATCGGTCTTTTCTCGGAAAGAAGGGGAAGTTCCCTTTCTTTGTTGGATGAAAGACACACTTTACATGTGCATCAATGGATGGAATGTCACTTACCAAACATGGAATCCCTTTGTGTGTATTGTGATCAGTCATTATTCCTGTATGGAAATCTTACCCAAAGTGAATTTAAATTGGATATGATTTGAAAGTACCTCTATTGCAATTCAGCACTTTGTGAATGTTGCATGTATTCTTGCATGCAGGAACGTGTAAATGAGAATTAAGCTCTGGCGGAAATAAGAGTGTGCATACATAACATTGTTGCATTTAATTAAGGGATGACGATGATCATGAATGCATAAATCGATACCAAGGCAGAATCTGTGCGGTTCCGTTTCATACTTGAACCGATCTTGTGTAAATATTGCGGTGAAGAAAATATCATCTTTTGCCAGAAAAAAGATCAACTTTATCGGCCCGAAGGAATGAGGGTGTGAATGCATGCTCTTTTTTTGTTGTTGATTTGTCTCACTCTCTTTCTCACCTGTTCTTAAGCATTGATCCTATACATTCTCACATTACCGGCCATGAAGATACGGAATGAATTCACCGGCCAACTTTTGAAATTGTGACAAAGCACCAGAAAAAAGAAGGCGGTGTTGTGATTCTGACGATTGGTACCTGCATAAAAGAGGCGTAGGATCCCCTTACATTGCTAATCAACATAGATGACAGAATGTGTACATGCTTGCGTATTGCTGCAGTATTCTTTTATGCGCGCCTTAAATCTAGAAAGAGGAATCTTGAACACTTACTTATGCAGGAACACAAGCAAGCAAGATTCATTCAATCCCTGACAGCAGTCCAGCCTCTCCTTTCCTCTCAAGATTGCTATGGATCAAGTAAGCACCCCACATCTAGCGTACATAGTTGGCGCAATTACCTTTCGCTTTTTGCTTTTTCATTCTTCCTAAGTCTTTATCTAAAGTAAGGAGTTCAATTGTGGCAGTCAAAAAAGCATTGTTCTTCCAAGATCTTCTTCAATCTCATATCCCGGGAAACAATAGATTAGCCTGAATGTCAGAATACGGGATCAAATATGTGCTTATCTAAACTTTGCTTCCCATCATAGCCACGTGTATCTATAATGTAATGAATTGGATGGCATTGATGTAAATTGTACAAAATCCTTCGATTTCAACTTCATTTTCCCTCTTTTCCTCCCTTCATGGACCTGGTTGTTCATTCTTGAGTGAACTTCTTCCTGCTCGTAAGATTTCATCAACAGATAAAATATTCGATGCGATCACCGAACAACTATGAAGAGCATGTCGAAGGGTACGGTATTGATCCCAAATACCTTGTGTGATCACATCCGTTGGCTCTCCAGTTTTGAGATCTAAACCAACAATATTTCCATCTGCATATTCTTCTTGCAAAGCAACAATAACATCTTGAACGTCAAATCCACCATTAGATGCAAGCGTTTTGGGAATGATCAACAATGCATCTGCGAATGCTTGAACTCCCAATTTTGCTCGTCCTTTAGCATCCTTTTTCACAACATCCATCAAATGTTGAGCAGCAGCGATCTGGAATGCACCACCTCCGGGCACCAAAGCGTTGTCTTCGATTGTATGTTTGACAGCACGTAATCCTCCTCGAACGGAATCATGGATCTGTTGAATGGTATGAGCATTGGGGCCCTTGATGAGCAGGGTAACACTCTTTGGATCCTTGGTATCTTCCACAAAGGTGAATTTTTCCTCTCCCAACGTATGTTCATACACCAGTCCGGCATAACCCAAAACTTCTGGCGTCAAATCATCAACCGAGTTCATTGCCATACCACCGCAACATAGTTGTAGACGTTCCATATTTCTTCTCTTTGCTCTGCGTAATGCCAAAATTCCATGTTTGGCCAAGACATCCAGAGACATAGGGTCGATACCTTTTTGGTTAAAGATGACAAAGCCTTTCTTCTTCTCGTCCTTGTCTCCTACATTACTATCACAGACTGCCTCTTTCAATTCAATGATCTTCTTCAATTTGCTGTCGACGAATCTGCGTTCTGATTCGACCAATTTCTCTCTTTGTTCGGCTGAAGAGTAGAAGAAGCTTGAGTTTACCTCTGTCTTTTCATATTCCAAGCTGACGTTCAATGTTAGCACATATGCGTTCTCCACACGCTTTGGCATATCGGCATGTCTTGCTCCGTGATCAAGAACCAAACCTCTGATCAGATGGGTATCTGTTTCGCTACGGTGTTGCATCTTCATGATTTCAACCATATGCAGATCGATTGGATCAGAAACTTGCCATTCGTCCACCTTCTCAGATGAGCCATCTGCTGCTGGTTTTGGTGGCACTGCGACTGTGGTAGAAGTTGAAGGTTTGATTGCTAGGACTGCGTCGACAATATCACCGGCTAATTGTTCGGCTAATCTGCTGTGAATCTTTGTCGAAAGGGAGGTGTGTGCAACTGTGACCAAAGTAGAGCGATCCAACTTGGGCTGCTTCTTGAATGTTTCCAAAAACTTCAAAGCACCTTCCTTTGCTGCCTCGAAACCTTCAGAGATTACACGAGGATGAACGCCTTCTTGGATATATCTATCAGCTTGTTTGAGTAATTCTCCGACCAATAAAACAACCGATGTCGTTCCATCTCCACATTGATCATCTTGTGCAACAGCAGTGCGTGCGATCATGCTTGCTGTTGGATTGGTGATTTGCATCTCTTTTAGTAAAACACTTCCACTTTTTGATACTCTCAAGTTTCCACTTCCATCAACCAGCAATTTCACCGCACCATTTGGACCCAAACTATTTTTCAAGACATTAGATATTCCAATTGCACCTTGTGTATTGACTTGTAAGGCTTGTTGACGTCTAACAGACTCAGCCCGAGGGTTGAGTAATTCTAATGAAGACATCTTTGTGATTAGTATGTCTTTTCACTGATCGTGGTGAGCAAGGATAAGAATGAGAAGATTGTGTTTGTGCGCGCAAATAAGCATACAAACCAACACACTGTGCTACAGTGCAGTGAATGATTTTTATTTTAGCTTGTTAATCTTCGAATATCGTGGAAGCTAAACGCGATGTGTTGCTCTTCGGCCGAAGAAGGCCCAGCGTATACTGTTTAGCAATGATTATATAAAAGTTTATATTTTTTGATTTTGTTTGGGTGCCTGGCTATTGTGGCGTATTGACTCTGAAATAGGCTACACTTTATTGGGGCAAATGATGATTCGATCTGCATCAATCACTTCACCCACCATCACTTACTCGCACCTGCCATACAGGTGATAATCACTACAATGTCTTCTTTGATCGGACCATCAACATTCAGAATAGCAGGCTCATCAAGAGGTGCTCTCGCTGTTCGCAGCATTGCTTCCCGCAACCTTGCTTCCACATCTTCGCCACCTCCAATTTCGTCTCTAGATGAAAAGAATCCGTCCGATCGCATGAAAGCATTCCGTGCTCGATTGGCACAAGACGTAGGCGATGAAGGTTTGACGATTGATGAATTTTCTGTTGATGAAAATGCAGGAAAGAGTGCAGAGAGAGTACGATTGGGTAGGACAGGTGAGCCCAGGCTACCTTCTTATCTGAAAACAAGCATTCCTACTGGAGCAACATTTAACAAAATCCGCAAAGATGTCCGTGCTTTGGGTCTAAGCACAGTGTGTGAAGAGGCAAGGTGTCCAAATATCGGAGAATGTTGGGGAGGAGAAGGAGGAAAGGATAAAGCAACAGCCACGATCATGTTGATGGGTGATACATGTACACGAGGTTGCAGATTCTGTTCTGTCAAGACGTCGAGAGCGCCTGGACCATTGGATCCTCACGAGCCTGAAAATACAGCAGAGGCAATTTCGAGATGGGGATTAGGATATATCGTTTTAACGTCAGTCGATCGAGATGATCTATTAGATGGAGGTTCCGCACACATAGCATCGACGATCTCACGTATTAAGCAAAAAGCACCCAAGATTCTGGTCGAAGCACTTGTTCCGGACTTCTCTGGAAGAGCTGAGGATATCTCTCGCGTAGCTATTAGTGGTTTGGATGTTTTCGCCCATAATGTCGAAACCGTAGAAAGTAGAACGCCATTCGTTCGGGATCGTAGGGCGAAGTATCGTCAAAGTTTAGAGGTTTTGAAACAAGCCAAGAAAGCCAAACCTGGTTTGATTACCAAAACGAGTATCATGTTGGGCTGTGGTGAACAAGATCATGAAATCGAACAAACACTGCGAGACCTTCGTGCAGCAAATGTCGATGTTGTCACTTTCGGTCAGTATATGCGTCCAACCAAACGTCATATGAAGGTTGAGGCATATCTAACGCCAGATCACTTTGCCCATTGGCAAAAGGTTGCTGAAGAGATGGGATTCTTGTATGTTGCCAGCGGTCCTCTGGTTCGCTCTTCTTACAAGGCAGGTGAATTCTTCATCAAGAATGTATTGGAGCAACGTTCAGCAGCTTCGGCTACACTCATCGACTCAGACGCCTCAAATGGAAAAGCTTCCGCAACAATCTAGAGAGAAGTTCTAATGTAGATTTCTATTGCATAATTGTACAATTGAGCATTTTATGATGGAATATAGAGTGTGTGTGAGAGTATGTATAGGATTAATTCATTTTCCTCTTCTTTTTTCCCGAGTTAGGTGTGCTGGATTTACGCTTTTCTTCGGGAGCTTTGGCGCTTGCTGGTCCTTTGACGCTTACGATTGTACTTTTGCCAGATGTGATGTCATCCGGTTGCAAGTTTTGTGCTTGTCTTTCGGCTTCTGTCCAATCTCGTTGACCGTCATCAGCGATTGCGTATTTACTCATGTCCATACTGTCCAATAAAGCACGTTGCGTTTCAGCTCTTTGTTTTTCTTGTTCACTTTGGACAATCTTTGAGCCTTCACTTGCCAACTCTTCCGACAATGATTGTTGTAATGGTTTCCATTCTTTTTGCGCTCTTTGTCCTGCTTCATTAGCCATGGAACGTGCAATCTTTTGCTTTTCCACTCTGCGTAAACTTGCCACAATTCTGCGTACTGCTTTACCAAACAATGCCAATGCTTGTACAGGTGCAATGTCCAACTCACTTGCCACTTCTCCTGGCTCTTTACGTTGAAGACCAAGTGCCAACAGCATAGCACTTTGCAAGCCGCTCAATGTGATCTCTCCTGATTCACTCTCAGGTACATCTGCATCATCCGCCAAAGAATCATCGTCAGGTACGCGTAATCTGTGTGTGAAATAGAGTGATGCCAATGTCGGTAAAAGATCCAAGATGACTGTATATTCGATAAGGTTGTTTCCATATGCTTCCAATCTTTTCATATCCCAAGGTGAAAGTAAGCTGCGCAATTCAAGAACACCAATCGGTCCTTTTCCTACTTCCACTTCAGCTCGTTCATCCTCTTCATTTGAAGTAGCATTCCTTGCAGCAGAAGCGGCTCCTTGAAGGATGCTCAAAGCAGAGATTGAAGTGAAAGTGCGAAATTTGAATCCTAACAGAGACAAAAATCTACGTTCGAAATCTTGCGCAAATGCACAGAGCCAAGAAGGTGGTTTGGATTCCGATTCAACACTTCGTAATTGTACCATTCCATATTCGCCCGTAACATCATTGGGTGATTGACGAACATAAAGGGGCACATATCCATTCTGCTTCCAAAACTTGAACAAAGATGGCGTGAGACCGTACGAAACACCTAGCCAGTCCAATCGATCCGGTTCAACTTCTGTAAGTCTTTGCAGTAAAGCAGGCATTCGAGTTGCATCACGCAATTTGACTTCACCCGAATCATTCTTGCGGAATGAATCAAATGATTCTGATCCTTTTTGACTTTGCAACGCAGCAGCTGCATCAGCATCAAACAATTCACCAGCATAGAACTTCCTCAAACATTCAAGTGCTCTTGTACCATATCCTTCCCGTGCATGATGTGGATGAACGGCAATTCGTACGATCCTAGCTCCGCTCAAAGTTGCGAATTCTGCATCTTGATATTGCTGAGACATTGTCCAAGGGATCATATCTCCTGCCTCACGTTGACCGCGATGAAGTGAATTCAATACTGATTGTCTACCAATATTTCCTTCTAATGCAACCTGTAAAACACACAATGGTTCGGGTAACGACGATCCCTGAACAGGCGCGAGCAAGACAAAGATTCTATGTCCTGGCGCATCGGACATGAGTTGCAAATCGTTTGGAGAGTTTTTGTAATGGCTTGAAACGTATAGTGCCATGATACGTTGCAAGAAAGCTTCCGAAGCAGGATGGTAACTGAACAGTGCATCTCTGTTGATCATGAATAATTGACAAGTTGAAGGATGCGGTGAAGCACCTTTGGCCGAGAGTGGTGTGAGCGAAGCATCTAAGCATAACAATTCATGCAACCAAGATTCAATCTTGTCACCCGAAGAATATCGGATCGGTTCACGAAGAGATACTTCTTTTAGCTGACGTGCGGATATCAGACGGCTTTTATGGTCACTTGAACCGACATTGGATTCTTCCATTCCACCATTTTCGATTGTTTTAGTTGCCTTACCTCCTGCGCTATCGCGTAATTGCTGGATAAGTTTGAGACTCAAGCTACGACCCGTTCCTTCATATCCATTGATTGTACTGCTCAAGAATACCAGGTAAGGTCCCATCAACTTTCTCACCATAGAAAGAGGTATAGCTGCAGCTTCATCGATCACCAGCAATTCAGCCTGTCCCAGCACATGGGCATCATTAGGTGAAATATATTGAATCGTTTGACGATGTCCTCTGAAGACATTCACGCGTAAGATCACATCTTTCCATTCTCCAGTCCCTCTTTGTAGATCCCAATCAGCTACTTCTTCGTAATCCAATGCCTCTAAACCCTTGAAGACGAACTCAAATAAGGTACGCAGATTTTCGGGTGAAGGCGATGTAACAAAGATGTTCGAATATCCATGTGCGATAGCAGCTGCGATGCATAAACCTAAAGCTGCAGATTTTCCTCTTCCTCTTGCTGCTGTTAATGTGACAGTCGTTGATAGATTTGAGGAAGCCAAAATATCCAAAATGGTCAATACCGCTCTGGCTTGATCCAGCGTCTTCGCATGTTTGATCACATCAGTCACGATTCTTGTTTGTCCCAACTCATCCCTCAGATTTTGCAATTCTTCTTGCTTCTCTGTCTGCCTTTTCAACTCTGATTTACTGGATTCTGCTCCATCGTTCTCGTCGAATGGTCTTATATCTTTACCTTTTGAGATCGGTAAGACGTTCAATTCATCATCCAAAGCCAAACAATCCGGCGAGGAGGAAAGGGAGAGTAAGAAACGCTCATTGAAGCGTGCCACAGGATCTGATGGATCAAAAGAAGAACGATATTTCGAATGCACATCCATTGCGACCGAATATAGTTGTCGAAGGCTGGTCATCGTTTTCAATAGCAAGACAACCACACCGCCACCTTCTACTGTTTCGATAGTACGTGCTAAGAGGTTTGGCGTAATTGCTTCAAAATCTTGTAAGATCAACATTCCAAACGTTCTTCCTAAAATCTTGGGTGTATCTTTATAGTAGCAATATCGAATATCCGTTACGCTGACAAATAGTTCGAACGGATCCATTGCATCTCCTTTTTCCCGAACGCCTCTTTTGATGTCCCGCTTGATCTTTGCTTCTCGCTTCTTTCTATGGGTGGTAAATCCCAAATCTTTCTTATAACACCATAATACACTTGGTCTTGATGATGTTCTTGATTGTGAGAGAAGATAATGCAAATTCACCACTTGATCTCTCCCATGATCGCCTACCATAATGAAGAAAGATCGATGATTCAAAGCGACATTATTGCGAATCAATGTCGCTATACGTGGATCCAACTGTTTCCTCATGATCAATAATATGTGAGCTGATCGATCACAATGAATGGAGTGGAAAAGCAGCATGAATTCAACCTTCCTAAGAATTTCTATGCAGGTTATTCTCAAAAAATTTAAAAGGCCCCGATCACGTGCAATAAGCTTGAGATGGCGCGTTTATGGTCTCCCGAATCTCACTCTCAAGCAACATTCCAATAAAACTTATTATTCCATTAAAAACTGCAAATTAGATCATACTTTTTGTGCTGCAACTTTCTCCTTTTCAGCTTCGGCAGGATGTTCACCTTCTCCCGCTCCATATCCCATTCCAGTCGTTTGTTGACTGTCCCACAAATCTGCATATGTTTTGCCTTGGGTTAACAATTGTTCATGTTTGCCTTGTTGTTCTACCTTTCCGTCCCTCAAAACGATAATCAGATCTGCATCACTGATCGTGCGTAATCTATGTGCAACAAAGATGGCCGTCCTTCGTGATTTGAGTAGGGTATCGTTCAAATCTCGCATCAAAGAAGCTTCTGTGAATGTGTCTAAAGCGGAAGTAGCTTCATCCATAAAGAGAATATCGGGATTCTTTAACAATAATCTTGCAATCGCCAACCTTTGCTTTTCTCCACCTGAGATCATCAATCCTCTTTCACCCACTTTGGTAGAATATCCTTCTGGCAAATTCTTCACAGTTGCATCTAATCGTGCCCTCTTTGCTACTTCAAAGACTTGCTCATCAGTAGCGTCTAATCGTCCGTACCTGATATTATTGATAATGTCATCATTGAACAGAGGCGTATCTTGTGGAACGACTCCGATTGCCTTTCTTAAACTTTCCAGGCTAACATCGCGAATATCTTGACCGTCAATCAAAATTCGACCAGATTGCGGCTCGTAAAATCGGAAAAGGAGACGGAAGATAGTAGACTTTCCACATCCTGAAGGACCCACGAAAGCAGTTTTGAGACCGGCAGGAACGACAAATGATAAATCCTTAAAGATTAATCGGTCTGGATGGTAGCCGAATGTGACATTCTCGAATCGAATCTCACCTCCTGTAACTTGCAATGGAGGTGCGTCAGGCTTGTCTTTGACATTCACAGCAACATTTTCCAAGTTGAACATTGTTTCCATATCGACCAAGCTTTGACGTAGTTCACGATATACGGAGCCTAAGAAGTTGAGAGGTAAGCTCAATTGGAATACCAATTGATTCACCAATACCAAATCTCCCACCGTCATCGTTCCTCCAACAACACCTTGTGCAGCCAAAAACATCATGACTGTCAAACTGGTTGAGAAGATGGCATTTTGTCCACTGTTCAAAGCAGCCAAACTCGTTGCAACTTTGACACTGGATTTTTCGTAATCTGCTAATGCGTTATCATACTTTGCGACCTCAAACTTTTCATTATTGAAATATTTCACTGCTTCGTAATTTAATAGCGAATCCACACTAGTTGTTGCAGCACGATTGTCCGCTGCATTTGCTTCTTTGCGGAATCGCGTTCTCCAGGCAGTTGTCCGGATAGTGAACCATGCATATGCTGCCATGGTGATGGCAGTCACTGCAGCAAAATTGATACCGCACTTATACGTCAAAATACCACAAACCATTGTGATTTCCAGTGCAGTCGGCACGATGTGGAATACAATCGAGGTGAGCAAGAACGAGATACCCTTTGTTCCTCTATCTATGGCCCTTGTCAAACCTCCTGTCTGCCGTGATAGATGCCATCCGAGATCCAATCGAAGTAGATGGGTAAAGACGCTCCTGGCAACCCTTCTTATCGATCTTTGAGCAACATTGGCAAACACAGCATTACGCAATTCTGAGAAAACAGCAGCTCCAACTCTAGAAAGACCGTATCCGACAATCGCAGCACCGGCGATTGTCCAAGCTGTATTAGGATTGGTCATATCTAAAGGTGCATTGACGACTTCATTGATTTGATCTACGATACCTTTGAAAAAGAATGGAACTTGAACATTTAGCAATTTGCCTCCAACCAAAAGAGCTAGAGCCAATATGACCCGTATCTTTGTTCCTCGATCGCCTTTTGGCCATATGTGTCCTATCAGCTTTTTCACAATCGACCAATCGGTCTCACGCTGTTGTTTTGTGGAGGTGGCAGATGCTTGATTCAGGTTCAAAGGATCATCTGCTTTGGAAGCCTGTTTGTTTGTGGGCTCGCGTGTACCTTGAGGAGCTTTTGTAGGTGTCTGTGTACTTTCATTGTCATTTGCCATACTTCGAAATGACCTTGAGCGAATTGGTGGCATAGCTTTTACCTGTGGACTATGCCATGCTTGCTTGATGCTCTGATCTGTAGCTCTGCTCCATATAGATAGCCCTCTATCGTGATCAGACTTGTTCCATGATCTTTGCAGTACCGGAATGAATGCATTATTGCGGCTGTAAGGGCGAATGCAAGATATACCCTGTATTCTTGCACTTGTTCCCGCAATCAGCGTTCGGGAAGAAGATGCAAACATCCTCTGTCAGCCTTGTTCCGCCTGCCAATTTGATGGTGATGGTGTTGTACAAGTTGCCGTGATGGATGATTGGAATTGTGAGAATGTTGGCTTTCTTATCATATGATGACGCTAAGCACGCAATCTTTACTGGCCCAGTGCACCATCACCCGGCATAAGAAGCATCTTTCGGCCATAAGCTTTTTTCGGAGTTCGGGCGACCTTAACGGTGATCAAAAGAAATGCACGGTCCATATCATCCAAACAAAAAGAAGAAGGGTGCACGAGGTGGAGAGACATTCATGCAAAATTCATTCTTTCTTCGACACCATCACCAAGTAAATCATCTATTGATAACAGCAAACATGACTGAACCAGACCCACACGGATTCTCCGAAGATTTCGGAACAATCGAAATCTTTGGTATCCCATTTTCAACATTCACACGTAGTATTGTGATGGGATTGGAAGAATTCGGATTAGGAAATTGTTTCATTCAACATCATACACCACCTCATTCAGGTGAAGTACGTCAACGTAACCCATTTGGACTTTTACCTGTGCTGGTTCATAGACCAAATGCAATTTATTCTTCAAGCGATGACACTGTTATCTTGTACGAAAGTAACGCAATCAGAAGATACATCGATGAAAGTTTAGGTTTGCAAGCAAATCAAAAATTCAAACACAAAGTTGAATTAACACCTCCGGCTGCAAAGTCCACACCTATGGAACGTGCAAGGGTGGATCAATGGGTCAGTGTTGCTGCTACAGTCATCTTCCCTGCCGTCGAATTAGGCGTTGTCAAGAGAAGATTGGCAATGGAAGGTAATAGTGCCGATGATGAGTCAATCACTTTGGCTTTGGACACAGGTTTAGAAAAGCTTCATGATAGACTCGCAATCGTTGAGCAAATGTTCAATCAACCATTTTCGGGAGATTACATTTGTGGAAACAATGTCAGTTGGGCTGATTTGTTTGCTTATCCTCCTTTGGCTGATTTACGTGCAATCAAAGAAGGTGAGCCAATCTTGCGTAGCGGCAAGGATGCCCTTTATCCCAAGTTGAACGCATGGATGGATCGTATGGAACAACGTGAAAGTGCAAAGAAGACTTATCCTGGAACATTGGCTTCACAGAGAAAGAAGAATTGAAGGGGAGATTGTAATAGTAATGCTTATGTGCATTTGCTGTACTTTCAATAAAACTCTTATACATTGAATAGTAATAAATTATGATACAAATCTGCTTTCACTAAAGAATTTCATCTTCATGTAGACCTTCTCCCTCCTCCCCATCCAATGCTTGCAAATCGGCAAATTCGTCATCGTCAACGTCCTCAAAGTCTTCATCGTCCACATCTACGAATTCTTCTTCATCGTCTGCCATATCCGCCCATATAGCATTATCATCATCCACACGAATCGCATTACCTGCCATCAATCGACTGGTGATGTACCATTGTTGATGGACGTCAAGCGCTCTGCGTCCTAATTGTGGTCGATTAGCATGATAATCCGGTGAAAAGATTGCCGAAGGGTCATGATGTGGTGGTTGAACTTTTGGTTCTAAAGCCTTTGGTGCAAATCGAACGATTCGAACGCTTTTTAAAACACTCGTTTCCCATCTAGCTTGCCCGGCCACTTCTCCTTCCAATAAAATGTATGCAGGGTGAAGATATGTTGACACCAAACAATCATCATGCAAAGATAGAATGGAAGCTGGAACGGAAATTTGAGGCATTACAATTTCACCATTGTATCTGCCATTCATTGTCATCACCTTTGTATTTGGGCCGGGGATCGTATTCCGTTTTCGTGGTAATTCGATGATGTAAACCCGATCTTCAATTTCCCATGCAGCCCTACCGGCATGTACGGTGAGCCAGCCACCTGATCGAAATTCAGTTATACAACGTGTTCCACCACATTCGATTATCGCCAAACATTCTCGAACTTTTGCATCTAACATCTCTTGTGAACCTTCTTCGATGCATTTCAGTAAACCCAACAAATCCGTACAAAATAAAAATCTTCCACCGGCCGAACGTGCTACTATGAGCGTTGCGCCATCGTCCAGCTGTCTAATCATCGTTGCTCCCCATTCGTCACTTCTGATGTGTGGCTTACGATTCCTTCTCAGTTCAGGAAGCAATTCTGGTGGTTCAAGAGATTCATCCGTTTCAGATGTTCCGTGTAATTTATGCAATGCTTGTTCGTTCGATTCAAAATATTCCACAACCTCCCTTCTGAATACACTATCTTCTTGTCGTTTGGGTAGATAAGGCCAAAAGTCAATAAACATATAATTGGTTGAAACGCATTGTTCCAATGCTGTCAATAAGCCGCCTTCATTAAATCGCAAATCGCCCAAATGTGTTGCCGTTTCCTTGTTGTACACTGAGTATCCGTCGTGTCCCATGCAAAAAACGACATTGTCCAAATCATGTTCGATATGACCTGTTGCTCCCCTGCGAATTCCGAAATCGTACACCCATGATGCATTTTCCTTGATGGGAAAATTTCGAATCGATTCAGGCTTAGCAGCTGCCACGTTGTAGGTGCAAGATCTACCGGCCGATGAAACGACTGATAAATGCAGAGCCTCATTGAGCATGAAACCACGCATACCTGGCATATCCGGAACAGTTCCTACTTTGACAAATGAACCTCTTTTGTTTGCAGGTTCATCTTGTTCTGCTGTTTCTTCTCCTTGAACGAGCTTCCATCTTTTCCAAACCTCAATTCCATCTTCGCTATCCCAACAAGCAATGCCATCTCGATACTCTAAATGCGCATATGCACGTACGCTCCATCGTGGTAACTGCCATAGAACTGCAGAATTACCATCAGGACGAGCATCGATCACGCGAACGCCGCCTGATAGCCATGTAGTGATGATGAATTGCGCATCAGGAGCAGGATCAAGCCTTGCGCGCCAGACATACGAAGAAGCCGGTCCAGCATGAATGACGGGAAGAACTTCACCAGTCTTTTTTGAATATGTAATCGGTGCTGGATTCCCGATAGGATCAATCTCTCTGGCGGGTGTATATCCTACGACGCTTGTTTCGACGTTTGGATAATCTGTTGTCCAATTTTCTGCTAATGCATTTTGTCTCAATACGAAATCTTTCCATCGTTTTACCGGTTGCCAGTATTGTTGATCAATGCTATTCTTTTGTTTTTGAGCTTTCATTGATTGTAATGATAGTTCCTTGTTGTATTCATATCCTTCAACATGTTGAGCCCAACAACGATTATCGTATACTTTCAAGAGTGCATTCCATGCTTTGGAAACTCGTTCCAATCTTGCCAAAGAGGGTATGTCTAAATAAGTTGCAATATGTACCAAAAGTTCATTGGGCAAAAGAGCCGTTGGATCTTTTGCCTGATAATTTAGCATGTTGAGTTTTTCGATTGTTGAAGGTTGTTAAGAAGATAGCGTTCATTCATTCTCACTGTGGAGGCTTTCAGTGCAAATAAAATCCGCCATCACATGAAAAGCGCGCTAAGCAATGCGCTGCGCACTGACTGCATTTGCCGGCAATGGGTTCGGGAGATTGGATGTCACCAGCAGCATTCAGTTATGGTCATGCACTCATAGTGAACTGAGCTGATTAACACAATTGATACAGGACAGGTGGATAGAATCAATTTCGGAGGGAATTATGTTTTCTCATAAAGACTTTTAGGAACCGCTTACTGATGCTGAATAATGATTGCGGAGCCGTGAAATGATTTGTCTGATCATTGTTTTTACCGTGGTTCATTTCGTTATATCAAGCCAACAGGCAGACCCCAAAATTTAAAAGCTGCTGTTTGCTGTTTGTCATCGATCCTCTATCTCTCCAACTCAATTCTTCTCAACCCTTCTTTAACCTGCTGATACAATCAATAAAAATGCAATTATTCCGACTGGCTGGAACTTCTATTATGCTTACATTTGCACTGCTGGGTACCACTTTTGGTCAACTTACGGTCGTGAAAAATTTAAAAATCCCGAATCCAATTCCAAAGAATACTTTTGGCGTTCGTACCGTTTTTGATGAAGAAACTGCCGAATACGGAAAAGATTATGACTACAATAATGGTAATGGAAATGCTGATGGAGTTTGCGCGCACTGGTTAAGAAAGTATGCATCCCCAGTTCCAGCAAATGTATACCTTACAGGTCCTTGTGTTTTACCGATCAACGCAACCAGAGAGCAAGATGTAGTTGCAACTTGTAGAGCAGTTGGCAGTGCAGGTACTAGAACGGGCGCAAAGCTTAACTTTCAACTTTACATCGATCCAGATACGAAAAAGGCTACTGCAGATTTTCAAGTAAGAGGTAATGTTTGGTATGGATTTGGTAATGAACCTAGCAATACTCCTTTACATCATGAATCAAATTCGTTTACCGATCTAGACTCAACGATTTTGGTCAATTGCGTTGGCGATGGCCGTAAATGAGTCGGAAGTGATTTGGTGGCTTTCCAGTCTTCTTTGTATATTTTCTTTTTTACTTATCCGTTGATCGTATTTTTGGGGAATGGCTGGGCCGAAATCAATCAACGGAGACCGTTAAGGTCCGGTTACTTTGTAATTTAATGCCTTTTAAGCTTAATCGTGAAATTACAAGTTAAAGTTTGATAAATACCACCACCTTACGGCAGAAAAACCCCTTCATTCATCAAGTACAACTACTCATCATGCACTTTTTTCGCACACTGTCTTATTCCTTAATCGCTATTCTCAGTCTCTCGCCTTGGGTGAATGCAATGGATTGGAATGCAAGCTTGGTTATCCCTCGTTCGATCCCAAAGAATACATTTGTGATTCAAACTCTAATCGATCGCAACACAGTTGACTATTCTTCAGACTACGACGATGGTGGCGATTCATCAGGTCAATGTAAGAATCACCTTCACCACGATGGCTCAAACAACCACTTTTTGCTAGCAGGTCCTTGCTTAGCAACTGTCGATGCCAATACTGAACATTTCATCATTGCTCGTTGCCGTCCTCAAGGAAGTCCAGGTATCGGTACCGATGATAATATTCACATTCACTTATATTTGGATAAATCAAGCGGTAAAGCGATTGCTGATGTGAGCATTACTACGATACGTCCTAGTGAAATACCTAAAGCATGGTATGGTTTCAGTAATGAATCAAAAGGAAGTCCATTACACAACAAAGGCGAAACGTTCAACGATCCTGGTTCAACTATTCTTATCAATTGCGTTAACGATTCGCGCGGTTAAGACTTTTATTCCATACTCTTTTATTTTTCTTCTTCCTTTCTTCTCCGTTGAATAAACTTCATGAACTTTGACTGAAATTAAGCAGCGGAAGACCGTCAAGTCCGCTTCACATACAGATCCGTGTTAATTCTGTGCCTGAATGTAACACATAAACTGGATGTTAAGTTTGCTTTCTTACCAACACCTCCTTGTCTGGTCCATTGCTACTTCAATTCACAATGCGTTTCTTTTACATATTGTCAACTCTTTCCTTCTTCATTCTCAACTTTCCAACTTTGAGAGCTTCTTATCTTGCTGGACCAGCTTCAGCTGATTATGTCACCTATAATGCAAGCCTGACAATTCCTAACCCACTTCCGGAGGATACGTTTGTAATTTACACCATAAACGATCGTAATTCGGTAACATATTCAGAAGATGGGGGGTTCCCTGGTAGTGCGAAAGGTCAATGCAAGGGACTTGCTGGTCCGGATCGTCAATTTTTGGGCCCATGCTTGATTACGGTCGATTATGAATCTTTGGAAGGATTCATGCTAGCTCGTTGTCGTCCTCAAGATGGTTCAGATGCAAGTACGGATGCAAGTGTACAAATTCACCTTTGGTACGATGATACAGTAGGCGTAATGAAGGCTGATATGTATGTTCATTCATCACATGCATGGTATGGATTTGGAAATGAACCAAAAGATAGCCCATTACACTCAAACAACCAAACCTTCATCAATCCTGATCAAGTCATTTTGATCAATTGCGCGGATGATAAACGCACTCCAATTTCAGATTATTAATCGATAACTTTACCGGGTGATCCACAATACTATGGCATATCAGCAGAGCTCTATGTATGTTCCATAGTCAATACAAACAGTAGTGATCAATTATCTCTTTTGTTCTCTCATTGCTACTCATGACAACGAGATATGACACACCTTTCTGATCTGTATTAAAAGCAACGGTATATATACGCTAAAATGCGACCGGCAGCGTATAAGCATTCAGCAATAATGGTTCAGTGGTAGAATGCATCGTTGCCAATCAGCAGATTGCGTAAATTCGATGCGACCGGCGTTCGATTCGCCGTTATTGCATTAATTTTTGCACTTTTTTCACGCGTTTCTTTCTTTTTGTCATCATTTCAAAACAAACCAACAACTCCATCTACTACTTCTTCCCCGAGGAGATGATGATGGACCCTTAATGTATGTGGGTGGCTTGCTGGAGAGAGTAAGGTTCTTAAAGCCACAACGTCTACACTAGCTCATTTATTCTAATCTCCGACTTATTTGTGAAAAGAATGCGTAAATTAAGACTCATGTATAATTGTAATATGACACCAAGAATGGTACTTGATGCTTATCACTTTCATGTCCACGGAGATTTCATTGAGTATAACGGCATAAGTTGTTGGCGGAGTTATTCAAGACACTTCCTAGCCTGCCTGAGTCTGCCGTGCGGCGTGCCTGAAGATCGAGACGAACACGACATGCAGCATTACCATAACTTTGTACTTTCGATCGTCTTTGCAGCATCTAGTATCAAAGTTGCTCTATCAAAAGGATCAGAATGAATTTGAAATGATATCATTCCAATGATTAATCAAGGGGGGCTGTGCTGTTTTTCTCATTTGTGCCCTAAAGGGCGGCAAAATTGGCTGTAATGAAATGAGGGAGAGAAAGGGCTAGAATATTAAATTTTATTTGATTCAATATTATTTTATAAATTGAATCTTGTGGGGTTTTAAGCCAGACTGCCAGGCACCTGGATTCCCCGATGTTGGAAAAGTGCCTAGGCGCAGCGCAGCGCACGCATTGAAAGTTTGTCTTACAATGTGCAAAGCAGCAAAAGAGTGCAATGTACGCAAAACGAAATGCATGCTCCTTTTTTCCAAAATCAGCCACAGAATAAAAAACAAAGAATTGCGCGCGCGCAGCAGCAGCAGCAGCAGGATCGAAAAAAAAAAGAAAAATCAGGAACGCGCAGCGCCGGCGCTCAAGGTAAGAAGAAAATGGAGCAAAAGACTGTTAAAATGCTAAAGAGTTTGTATTGTTCTATTAAGGGTAAAAAAAGACAAAAAGCCACTTAAACAATACATACACACACACACACACACACACACACACACACACACACACACACACAATTGACAGTCTGCAAAATTGCATTTCCCGCATTCTACTGTGCTTTAACTCTCGTTTACAACAAAGACTCTAACGTAATTTTGTTGAACGCTCTCCTCCTGCATTCATCAACATTGGTATTCGCATTCCTACTCAACTTCTCATTAGGATAAACGTTCCTAGCAAAAAAGTTTCACTGCATCTCTTTTCATTCGATCCCCCCACCTCGTGGGCAAAAACACAGAGAAGGTCTAGGCGATCTCCTTACTTCCCCGAGAATTCCTATAGTAACACAAACTGCTACATGTGTTTGATTGATACCCTCCTACTACGATCCTATTCTTTTCGCATACTGGAACATTGACGTGTGCATGCATGCATATATTGGACATACATATCTAGACAAAAAGCAATCAAGTCATCGCAAATACTGATCTTTCGCATACTTGATCAAATCATCATCACCGAAACTCGACCATAGTCAAATTCCGACGGGTATCACCGGACAAGAAAGAAAAGAAAGTATTTGTCTGGCATATTGACACAAAACGGAATATCCGTATTCCAATTAACGGCAAACCCAATTATTCGGAGTTCCTTTTTAGCATCTCAAAGTATAGCCGGCAATTTTTCTCCCTCTGTCCCCTTGTTTTCAAGCCACATCAGCAATTGAACAGCAGTTCCTGCATACCTTAGCAAAAATCTTCATCAAATATCTGTACAAGACACAGTTCTATTGCATACATTTTGTCTGCAAGATTTCAGCCAGTCGAAGTTGATAATACTCAGAGCAGAAAGAATCTGCAACTATCGCGATCATGTCTCCGACACAATCTGCTCAACAGCACCATCAACACCATCATCATCATCTAAACGGCCCAGGTCCGAGTTCGATATCATCATCTATCTCGCCTCAACGACATCCAGTCTCGTTTAGTGTTACGACAGATACTCTCTCTCAACAAGGATCTCCCACTTCGTCATCCATTCAAGGTTTTCACTCTCACGAAAACACAGAAGAAGCAAGTCCATCTCTTCTACAACATAAAACTTTCATTGAGCAGCATCCAGATTCTCATTCTGGCTTTCACCCTTCAATCACCACAAACGTTTCTCAGCCTTTTCCAGACTTGTTTGGCGACGAATTCTCATCAAACGATCTTCCGGAAAAGAGACGAGGTTCGCTGGCATTACCGAAGATTGACATAACTTCGGATCAACAAACGATTTCCGGTAACATACCTGAGCAAGGTTCTTCTAGAAGTTCTTCCCCTTACGCATCACCAATCTTACCACCCCGATCAAGACAAGGTGGAATGGGTAGCATGGGAGAAATCACACTTCCGCCTCTTGATTCTGCGGTTCCAATGCGACGTGGTGCAGTGAGCGGTGCCAGCTCAGGTCCTTCATTGCCTTTCCCGCCAATCAGACTGTTGCAGAATGAAGAAGACGTTCCAAGTCGCGGACCTTCACCAACATTGGGAAAACGACCAAGCTTTTCCCTTGGTCATTCCAATCACGTTCCTCCTGGGCCAGACAATCATCTACCACCGCCAAGTTTGACCGGATTAGCAGAAAGGAGACCGACACTACCCGCAAATGGAGCCAATCCAGCTGCCGCTTTGGCATCTTTGCAAGCGCCTTCTTCATACAACAATGGTCATCCATCTGGTCCTCCTGTCGATGGAACAGAATATCCTAGATCAGGAGCGGTAAGGATGTCTGATGACGGAGCAGGATACTATTATACAAATTCTGCGACACATCCAGGCGGAGCACCACGTTCTGCGGGTACGTCGAACTGGGCAAATGGTGGATCTTATGCGGGAACAAAGAGATCTGAGCCATCATCTGATGAAGGACAACAATCTACCCCCGGTGCTTTTAACAATTATCAGCATCCTGGAATGTCCGCTCAAAGACCTGGTCATTTCTCGGAAGAATCTTATTACAATCATCATAGCCATGCATCTTTGGCGGGAGGACATCCTGGCATGCACAACGCAAACAGATACAGCGGCATTCCTGGAGGACCTGGAGCGAACATCTATGGTAGATATGAACAGCATGACAATCCTCATGCGTATGGCATGGTATCCCGTCAAATGGGCTACGGCTTGTCTATGGGACCTGATGACCATTTGATGTCGATCAATGGTAAAAGGCCAAGATCGGCACCGCGCGTGTTGAGCAGTCAACCCAGGATATTCGCTTGCAGTCAATGTCCTGCTAGATTTGCACGTAATCACGATTTGAAAAGACATCAAAGAGGACATTTAAGCGTTCGTCCTTATCCATGCACTTGGTGCGGCAAAAGTTTCAGCAGAAAAGATGCATTAAAAAGACATGTTTTGGTCAAAGGATGCGGAAAAGATAAGAAAGGCGGCAATGGAGGAGGCAGAGGGAATAACAATGATCATGACGGTCACATGCGCAAAAGCGGCGGAGGAGATGATGGACATACAGATCATTCCAGATCGGATGCCGCTGGAGACCGTGATGATGAATATGGCGGCGAAGAGGAAGAACAAAGTGATGTAGAAGGTGAAGATCGTTCGAGTACAGCTGCTTCTGGAATGTATGACTCCAGACAAACGAGCGTTCAAAATCGACAATCGGAATATCACAACGCTTACCCCACCTCTTCAATGAATAATGACTATAGCCAATACCAAAACGATCATTATCGATGGAACAAATCGACAACTATGCCTTCCTTAGCAAGTCAAGCGGCAGCATCTATGAGAGCAGGCGATTTCACTGGTGCGGCCACTTCTTTGGTTGGATTTGCCGCTGCCCGAAGACCTTCTGCGTCAATCGCATGAACCCAAAAAGTAAAACCCCCTCTTTTTTGAGAAGAGAGATTTCCGACTCGTTTTGTACTTGTACATTCTTCTTTGCCTGGATAGGATCAAATCTCTTTACCCTTTTTTGTCTTGTTTCTTCTTTATGTGCTGTTATTCCCTTTCTCTCTTATACACTCGTTTTCTCTCTTTTATAGTCTTACCGTTCTTCGGTAAAGCAACTTTGTTGTAGTAGTACATCGATTCATCTAAAGTCAAAATCATATTTTTGATGTTTAGCAATGCTGTTTGATAAAAGTACAAACATGTGTCGAATTGGTGCCTCATCTACCGCTAGCTTCCAGTTCCTTCTCCGCCCTTTCTTGTCCGCCTTCATCCCAATACCAAGTACGCACTGTACCGTCATCACCGCAAGAAGCCAACAAAGATTGTGCACGATTCCATCTGGCACAATACACCACCCCTTCTCCATGTCCAGTAAGTGTTTGCAAGCATTCGCTACTCTCTTGATCCCATAATAAAACCGTTCCATCTTCACTTCCACTGGCAATCAAGCTATTATGAGCGAAAGAAGCTCTGACAAAGTTTGCACGTGTGTTTTGGGCTCCTTTGAATCTTTGAAGAGGTTTTAACGTTCTCAAATCGTGTAACATACTACTGTTATCCTTACTTGCTGTTAACATTTCCCTGCCACTTTCGCTCAATTCAACAGATGTACATTCACCTAAATGTCCATAAACTGTTCGAATGCATAATCCGGAATTCAGATCCCATAATCGAACGCTGCAATCTTTGCTTGCCGTTACAGCCATTCGGCCTGCCGGGTCAAAGGTGACACTACTGACACCAAGACCATGTCCAGTAAACGTTTTGATGAGGGTAGAAGATGTAAGATCATACAATCGAACAATTTTATCGTATCCTCCTGTCAACAGATGAGCACCGTATCCGTCAAATGCACAGCTATACACATCACCAGTTGGCGGAACTACGGAACTTCCTGTTCCTGCTGAAGCCAGTCCGCCCAAATTTGCTACACATTCACGAGAAGATGTGTTCCATAGCTTGACCAAAGCATGTCCACCAGCACTTGCGATCAAATTACCTGACTCAGTAGCTGCAACATCCCACACTCTACTACCATGCTCAAACACTGCTTCTTGTTGAGCATTGGACGTAGACCAAAGACGAACGGTACCATCGCTTGATCCACTGGCGATCGATCTACCCTCTTGTCCTACCCAAGCAAGAGCTTTCACGTTCTTTCTGTGACCGTAACACGTTGACATGATCGCATTCGGACAAACGAAAGATTCATAATCATAAAGTAATGTAGATACCCGAGGAGCTTTTTTGGGATGATAACGAGAAAATTCAACTTGATAGGCAACAGCTTGATGTACCAACGTCTTCAATCGATGCGGTGGTATAAATGGTGCTTTTGATGTTTGTCCAGACATTTCACTTCGATCTTGTTCAAGCAAATCGCTAAATTGAGCGACCAACGCTTCTCTTGCCGGTCGAACACCTTCCCAGGCTCTGAAAGAGGGTGCATCACTGATACTCTTTCCGCTCAAAAGATAACAAAGATCTCTGAATTCACCGGCAAAGGGTTGATAATGCTCCAGCTCCCTTAAACGTTTGTTGAGAAACGTGAATGCTTTTTGGTATTCTCTCAATTCGATATGCTCCAAGTATTGTTGCTTGAATACGGCATATTTAAACGCATTACTGCTTCTCACCAAAGGTTTCGATAAAAGTTTATCGACTTCCTCATATGCTCCTTCCAAGATTGCTTTCCGTAATTTTCTCGCATCTCCTGCCGATTCATCCCGCTCTCGTACCTTTCCACTCCATTCTTCCGCCAAAATTTGTCGAGTTGCGCCCATCCCTTCTTCCTCTAAAAATTGATCAATTATTCGTAGCATATCATCGCGTATATTACCATCTTGCCAACGCAAGATTGCAGATTGCTGTGAAGCACGAATTGCACTTAGAGCCAATGTAGATGAAGATGAATCGCCAAGCGAAGAAAGTGCACCTTCCAATGGCCGAACATGCGGTCTTTGATCCAAGCCATGATAAGCATCCGAATGCGGTGCTGGCGGTCGCAGTCCGTGTAACTGCAGATCGGCCGGAACTTGATTTCTTGCTTCTGCCAATAAGACTTGCTTTCGCTTCTTCCATGCTTCTTTTGTACTCTCAACGTTGGATGTTCCATTACCACTTAAATTTCCTGTACTGCTATTGTTGCTACTGCTACCATTGCTTCCTATCCTTCCTAATTGATCTAATGAAAGACTTGAAGAGGAAGCAATATTTACCCCTTGTCCGATTTCGTCGGCGTATCTACTACGAATGCTCGTATCTGGCTTTGGAGTACTGTCAAGCTTCATCGTTGAATCACCAACATTTGGTTCACTTCCAAATCCTTCTGTGCCAAAAGGATGCAAAGCAACATTACCTTGTGCTCTAGGTGTGGTAGGAGCAAAAGAATCTTGCAGGCTCGCCTTTGAGTCTGCTGATGATCGAGTCTCATTCTCGTCTGGGTTCTGCATCACTGCGATTGCCAAGATTAGGCAAGGATGGTTAGAAGATGAGTTTGGAAGGGATATGCTATTCTTTATTTTGAACTTTAATCATTCGCGTGGTGGTGTGTTTTGCATGTAATGGCCCGTGCAAGCCTGTCAACGGATTAAAAAAAATAATATTACTCTAGACATGATCACAACAACTATTGAGGCAACAATTCATCTAATCCGAAACCAGATTGTCCACGTCTACTTCGTCGAATCCTACGTCCTGTTAACCAAAATGCGACGGAAAATGTTGATAAAAATCCTAAAGCTCGAAGTAAGATTGCGACCACCAAAGCCCTACGAACGGCAGAATAAAAAGCTCCCAAAGCCATTCCACTCCAATTTACCGTTTGTTCTAATCCTGTTCCAATATTACGTTCCCACGATCTTACAATCGTTCTGTATCTCCATCCAAATACCCAAATCCAAAAATTAACATCAGGATAACTAAAGCGCGGAAAAACGCTCGTCATCGAAGGCGCCATTGCAGTAGCCGCCGGAGGAGGGCTAAGGTGTAATTCATCTCGTAATCTGGCCACAATCGTATATGCAGTTGGCATTGGCTCACGTAATAAATGCGAAAAGCTTGGCAAGGATTCCTGTGCTTTGACGGCAGATGGTTTTGCACCCGGTATAGATGACATTTGTGCTAGGAGGTCCAAGGTCATTCCTAACGTCAATCCCCATAATTTGAGTTCAGGTCTTTCGCCTTGTTCGATTCCGTGTATTGAATCTCCGATTAATTCTCCATTAGGGTTGATGCTAGGTGAAACAACTTCATCGTCTTCATCTGTTTCGGCTACTGCGATAGGTTTATTGGGCAACAAGATACACCTGAAATCCATCTTTCCCACCAGGACCCGTAATGCCCACCGAACAGCAGGAGATTTGGGTGCAAGACGTGAAGCAATATCGACCGATGTGACGCCCCATTTAGGTGTAGGTGTATATAGCAAAGAAAGTGGGATCCAATGTGCTGATGCCACTTCTGAAGGCTGTAAATCGGGAATGGGTGAAAATGGCGAAGTTTGAACGAAAACATAAGGGCTTAAAACCATCAAAAGTCTCTTTCCCAAACTTGTTGTGATCTCGCGATCATCCAATTTGCCTACGTTGACAAACTCATTCTCAGCCAAGTCCAATCCAATCTCTTCCCACGTCTCGCGCATTGCGGTATACAATCCATTCTCATCACCTTCTTCTTTTCTACCGCCAGGGAATGCGACATGTGCTGACCATTTGTCCGTATCACGCGAAGCACGTTTGATATAAAGCACTTCTGCTTGACCTCTACGTACCCATGGCAAGGAGAAGAATCGCTGTAGAGTCATATGTGTAGCAGCAACTTCTGATGAGGTAGAAGAGGATATTCCCGAATTCGAAGCTCCTGCGCCGGTCGCAGAAGCGTTGCCGCCTTGTTGTGAAGAAGTAGATGAAGCTTTAGCAGCGGATCGAGAACCTAGGTCACCCGTTGACTCTCCTGCAAGATCTATACCAGACTGTTCAAGACCTTCTATTGGCGCATCGGTGATACCTGAAATTCCACTTGCACCCATAAAAGAAGCATCTCCAGCGGAGGGGAAGGATTTGCTATCAGATGTGAAACTGTCTGCCGCACCACGTTGACCTGCTTTTGGATCCGATGAAGATGCATCATGATCCATGCTATGACTTCCACTAGCAGGTGTTTGATTCGTATTGCTCGATGATTCTAACTGACTTGCAGATGCAGACATGATCCTTTCAGCCTCACTGCCGGGTAAAGGTTGACCATCGGCATCGTATTGTTCACTTAACCATTCATCATCTGCTTCGTTTGGTCTTACGCGAATCAAGATGGCTACACTCGCTCTTCTCGGTTGCGTAGGGGGAGAAGCAATCGTACGAGGTGATGTTTGATTGATCTTTATGAGCGCCTGTGATAGACGTTCTAATAAATTTGCTTGAACCATTTTCGTGCCGATAGGAAGAGCGTATGGACCTGGAGGAGGTGAAGGTCTTCTCGGTAAAGGTTGTGAAGCTGTTGTATTGCTATTGGTAAATGAACGTATTTGCTTAACAACGGCCGTAGGAGATGAAACCTTGAATGATGTTCTCAAAGAAGGTTGTGCTGTACCTTGTCTCAATGTCCTCCTCGTCACCGCTTTACAATACGTTGCAATGATGATTGACGTGATTGTATTTGCCGATCCAATGAGATCGACTGTTATCAAAGGGACGATGAAGTTGAGCAAGAAGGATGACCGTGGAGAAGATCTGACCAACACGGTATTGTACTGCTTTAACCAACACTAATATTCCTTTACGCGCCGGTTACTATCTCGCATTTTCTTCCCTAATGTGCCGGTCGCGGCTTTGAATCAATTCCCCAACGTCCGCCTATTAAACGCCAAAGAAGAGAGATACGCCCGCCCACAAATGCACTCGCACGCTTGACCATGTGGTCTAGGCGAAAAAGAAAAGAAGTTTAATCCCTAAATGCCTACCTGAACAGCTCCTTTTCTACCACCTCTTTCTACTTTGCTGGTAGAAAGTTGATCTTCATGCAAGCTACCTCATCATTGATCACACGACATACTCTTCGATCTCCTCTCCGTCATCTCCTCCGTTCACGCTTTCCGGTATATTGTCAACCTAGAGCACAACTGCAAAACAAACGACTTTCTGCCTCTGTCTCTTTGTCCACCCTTTCTTTTACTTCACGATCATTTGCAAGTATGGCAGCATCCGTTCAAAGCAACTGGAGTGCACCTGCACCTGGTGATATTCCAGCTAAGGACTTTCCCGAAACCCATGTAGACATTCACACACATGCCAACTTGACGGATTTCCGACCTGGTCATATTGATATCGATTGGACTGTTGATTGGGATAAGAAAGTCTTGACCGGTACAGTGAAGCATTCGATAAAGATTATCAAAGATGGAATAGATAAAATCGTACTAGATACCAGTTTCTTAGACATCAAGAGCATCGCAATCCTTCAACCCGATGGCAAACAAAAGGATGCCAAGTTTGAATTGGGTAAACGAGATGGTACATTAGGAAGTCCATTGAACATTGAACTTGGTGAACGCAAAAACAAAGGTGATGAAGTGGAAATCGTGATCGATTATAGTACAACCGAAAAGTGTACAGCTTTAGGATGGTTGGCCAAAGAACAAACTGAATCTGGCTCCATGCCTTTCTTATATTCACAAGCACAAGCCATTCACGCCAGAGCAATGATCCCTTGCGTTGACTCTCCTTCGCACAAAATCACATACACTTCCAAGGTGAAGAGCAAATATCCAGTATTGATGAGTGCTTTGGCTGATGGTTCAATTCGTGCATCCGAAACAAAATTCGGGGAAGCTAGATTATCACAAGACGAGGACGGCCTTGGCGTTTATAGATTCCGTCAGCCGATCGGTATCCCATCCTATTTGATCGCAATCGTCGGTGGAAATCTCGTCTTCCGAGAATTGGCACCGCGTGTTGGTGTTTGGGCAGAGCCTACTATGATCGATCGAGCAGAGTGGGAATTCAAAGAAGATGCAAATCGATTCCTGATTGCTGCTGAGCAGACTATCTCACCTTATTCTTGGACTCGTTACGATTGCGTCGTTCTTCCGCCTTCATTCCCATACGGTGGTATGGAAAATGCAAATTTGACAACATTGACACCCACTCTAATTTCTGGTGATCGCAGCCAAACAGATGTTCTTTTACACGAACTAGGTCATAGTTGGTCTGGTAACTTGACGTCATGCGCAAATTGGTCATCATTCTGGCTGAATGAAGGTATCAATGTCTGGATCGAGCGCTTGTTGCTATCTGTTGTCCATGGCCCTGAATCTGGACCAGCAATTCGTGAATTGCATTACATTATCGGACGCAAAGCATTTGAGGATGCCGTGGATCAATTCTCTTCTGTGACTAGGTTCCAAAGACTTGTTCCTGTCTTTGAGAAAGGAGAGGACCCAGATGATGCCTTTAGCTCGATTCCATACGAGAAGGGATCTTTGTTCATCCTGTACCTTGAACGTCTCGTGGGCGGATTAGACAACTTTCTGCCTTTCATTCGCAGTTACTTCAAAGCTTTCTACGATCGAAGCATCTCTACGCAAGAATGGAAACAACATTTGTTCGACTTCTATGCAGGCAATGAGGAGATCACGAAAAAGTTGAACACGGTCAAGTGGGATGAATGGTTCAACGGCGAGGGTAAACAATTGCCCGCCGAGGTGAACTTTGAAGGAGCACTTGCACAACAAGCTTACAAGCTCGCCAACAGATGGTTGGACGTGATCAACGGTAAGTCAACAAAGGAAGACTTTAGCCCGAAGGACATCTCAGGTTGGGATCCCAATCAAATCGTTCTTTTCCTCAGCGAAGTACGAGCAAACAAGGATGTGACTGTACCTGCTCAAGTTGCCAGTCGAATCGATGAACTGTATGGCTTTGGCAAGGACAAGAACACCGAAATCCGATTCAACTTCTATGTCGTGGCTTTGCAAGACAAACAAAGCAAGTACACTCAAGAAGCCGCTGCTTGGGTTTCCAAACAAGGTCGTATGAAGTACTGTCGTCCCTTGTTCCGATCATTGTTCAAGGTGGACCCGACTTTGGCTCGAGAAACATTCATCAAGAACAAGTCATTTTACCATCCAATCGCGGCTGCGATGATTGAAATTGTGAGTACGACGTGTTGTCATGTGTGTTTTATTTCGGCGTTTTTTCTCATTACGTCGTTTTATTGCATCTTTTCATTTTTTCAGGATTTGGGTCTCTCATCATAGTTTTCTTCCATCCCTTTTCCCCACATGCTGTACTCTCACACACAATTATCAAATTGAATAGGTCAACAACATCCCTCTGATCTCTGCCATCCTGCCGCTGATGGGACAGGACCTGAGCCTTCACAGAGCGGGTGACGTGACGACCCTACCTCCCCCTTCGATCCTGCCGTTGATGGGACAGGACCAAAACCTCAAGGGAGCGGGTGACGTGACGACCCTACCTCCTGCTTTGATCCTGCCATTGATGGGACAGGATCCAAACCTTAACGGAGCGGGTAACGTTACCCTACCTCCTGCTTCGACACGGCGTAAGAAGCTGATCGCCGTCTGCGGCAGCACGGGTACCGGCAAATCACAACTAGCCGTGGAGCTTGCTCAACACATCACTAATCACGCTCACGACGACACACGAATGGGGTCAGAGATTATCTCTGCAGATAGTATGCAAATGTATGAAGGTTTAGATGTAATTACAAATAAGGCAACAAGACAAGAGATGGAAGATGTTCCACATCATATGTTGAGCGTCTTGGACCCAAGACTTGGCGATGAATGTGACGTTGGTACATTCATACAAAAAGCCAATCAAATCATAACAAGGTTGCATGATGATCCTAACGTTGATTATGTTCCTATCATTGTTGGTGGAACGAATTACTACCTTCAACACTTGCTCTTGCCGGGGAAACTTGTTTCGATGGATGACGACAAACGAGAGCACGTTGACAACAGTGATAGCGATGGTGGAAAGGAAGCGAATGCTGTTACCGAGGATACTGTCGATCAGATTCTTGCTTCGTTGGGTGTTCCTCTTGAGAATGAACAACGACAATTGCTCTTGAGGTTATCAGAAAAGTCTGATGATCACGACCCATCAGCTTTGCAATTGTGGAAGTTGTTGAACGTGTTGGATCCAAAGATGGCATCGAGATGGCATTATCGAGACACTCGTAAAACTCGTCGATCATTGAATGTTTTGCTTGAAACGGGTAAACGACATTCACAATGGTATGAAGAACAACGTGAAAAGGAACAAGTGGAAGAAGGGGAAGAAGAGGATGGTGGTGGTGGTGGTGTAGAGAGGATGGTAATTTGGATTTACAGTGATTTAAATACTTTACGTCAAAGGTTAGACAAACGGGTTGACAAGATGATCGAAAGGGGCCTTTTGCAAGAGATTGTTGAATTACGATCTATCGCCCGTTCATTGGAACAGTCAAGAGGAGATAATGCAGTCGACTATACCCGTGGGATCTTCCAAACGATTGGTTATAAGGAGTTTGATGAATATCTAACGCATAGAGAAAGAACTTTTGGCTCTTTGGATGGTACTTCGGATCTTATTCCTGACCCATCCGATGATCAAGGCAGGAAATTGTTCGACCATGCAATTGAATCGATGAAATTGGCTACTCGTCAGTATGCCAAACGACAGATCAGTTGGCTAAGGAATCGATTAGCCCCAGATATCGGTCGTAAAGCGAGTAAGGGTATTCGACTCGTCATTTTAGATGCAACCGATCCAAACCAATGGCAAGAAAATGTCAATCAACCTGCGAGTGACATTATAGACGGTGAGTAGGTGATGATGTATAACCAACTGATTCTCATCTGACAGGATTTGCCTCCGCAGCTTTCTTGAATGATGCACCTTTACCGTTGGAGAAGACTATACCCATTCCAACATCTAATTCTCCAGCTAAGAAGTCAAGAAAGAAAGCTATAAATGCAAGTACTGCAGATGACCAAAGTTCAACCGACGATCGATTATCGTTTGTGATTTGTCCTATCTGTACGCCCGATGAGCCAGGCTCGGAACCGCAAATGGTGCTCAGGGCTAAATGGCAAGATCATATCCATGGAAAGGTACACAAGAATGCCATGTACAAAAGAGGTATCTTATCGAGAAGTGGACCAGATCAAAGTGAAGAAGCACAAAAGAAGCGTGCTGCACGTCAAGCTGCACGAAATGTAGACTAGATGTGTCCCGGTATCCCGAACCATAACAAAAAGTGTATATCATTTTGTATTCTTACTTACATGTACCATAGAATAATTAGCCCACGCATTGATACCAGTACGATGATCTGCATGAATGTTGATGCAAGTCGGACCGGCATATGAGACTACTTTAGAAACAAACATATCATTTGTTTGTTTATCTTTCAGCACGACTAACGGAACTGACCGTAGAAAAGCCACAACGGGGAATTTGTTCACGGGTTTCCGTATGCAGATCAATAGGAAGGAAGTCATACCGTATGCAAAGTGACTGGTGTCATATTCTACTTGCATCTGCATACATACAAGAAAGCTATATAAGATGACAAAGGAAGGTAAAAAGAACTTCGCAATTCCCCATCACAATCTCTTCTTCTTCTCTCTTCTAAACTCCTTTCATCAAAATGAAACTTACTGCAACCTTTTTCATCCTCATTTTGGCAGTCTGTATGCTCTTATCGCCTGCCATGGTGTCTTCTGCCTACATCCCAACTCAGCAACCTGAAATTCGAGGTGAGTGAACTCGGAGACAATCAAGAAAAGGCTATGCTGATGTAACCCTTCTCATATCAAGATCTAAAACTATCGCATCCTTTTGAAATCCGAAAAGTACAGGCAAAGAACGAGGAAAGGGGTTGCCTGGGGTAAGTTGCTCTTCTGTGATCGTTCTTGTGATGGTAGGCTAACATTGTCTTTCATCTTCACAGTGGACCATGGTGCTGGTAGTCATGAACAATTCTTCATCTCTATTGAAACGTCTTCTCTACAATACATAAAAAGTGGTTCCTATCAAACACATACATTGTCATCCAAACGTTGTATCACCCATTTGATCCATCGGTAATCCTAATCCGACATTCGCAGATCCTTGCGTTCTGAATGACGTGTCTGCAAATGATCCAGATCGAGATTGATCTGCATGAATGTCGTCCACTTCGTCATCAACAAAGGGCGACACCTTGTGAACATCACCACTTTGAACTTCGTGTGCATCCGACACGCCTCCTGCTTGGCCAACCTCATCTTCATCGATCGTAGGTGATCGCAAAGAAGATAGAAAGACACTTTCTTCCTTGCCTGCAGCGGCACTCGTCAATTGTGAGGATTCTTCAGTAGCGTTCGCATCTCCAGCCGAATCAGCTGCATTGGACGTTGATAAATTCCCTTTCTTTGATGCACTCTTTGGTAGCCAGCCTTGCCTTGCTTGTTGTCTCTTTGCATTACGTGATAACAATCCACTTCCGTTACTCAAATCGGCCGTCAAAGAAGAATTTCCCAAACCCAATCCACTTACGCCTGCTGCTTTGACGGTAATCTTATCTTCAAATTTATTTTCGTGTCCAGCACGTAAAGCTCTTACCAAATTATCCATCTCTTGTTGTTTTTCATCTTGACTTTGTACTCCGACTAAAATATGCGTCATTTGTGCAAGTCTTGGGTATATCTGTTGTGATTCATCATCATATCCTTCACCTTCACTTCCCAAGATATCATCAAGATCGTCACTGCTGCGTACTTTACTCGTACCGTTTGCAAGCATAGCCGTATGCTTCTTCTCCAGCTCCTCCATCTGTACAAACGCCATAAACAATCTCTCCGATCGTGTTAGGAGTAATTGATCTCGAAAGACGGTCAAAATGATACGTGAAACGTTGATCGGCTCAGTTCGCAAAGCTGAATTCGGATTGTCTCCGCCGCGAGTCAAGCTGACGAGAGTTGCATCAGTTTGCAAGGGTATAAAGAATGCTTCCAAGTAAGGCAAGATTCTCCAATGAAATCTTTTCCAAATATCCACCAAAGCTTCCAATAATCGAACATCCTCTGATCCTGGTATTTGGTCTAGCTTTGCGTTAAGAACAGAAATGCCGGTCGTACATAAAGAATAAAGATCTTTCATCAGTGCATCTGATGCTCGAGCAGGACTTCGCTCCAGGCATCTTCGAACATGGTCGCTTACATTTTCGTTCACCTCTTCGATGATGATCCGCGGATCTTCACTGTTAAACAGTGTCACAACTTGAAAGCAAAGCGTTTGCCAAAGCTCGTTCCATGCTCCAGGACCACTGATCATCACCGCAGAAGGGATGACTATGTTGGCCAGCGATGCTGTTGGAGTAGTTGCTTGATTTACTGTAGAGTTTAGAGAAGATCCTAACAAGCTTGCCGATCGCTCAATATCATCCCTTGCTTTGCTTGGAATGACAGGTCTCAACGTTAGGAATGCAACCGAAGGTGATGTTGGGCCATTATCAGCCGTTGCGGCAAGGGAATGACTAGAATCACTTGTAGCAACGGTATTGCCTCCACTACCGCCACCTAGCAATGAACCTGCCGTACTCGATGTACTCGCTCCTCCGACCAATGGTACGCTATGTTGTATAGGTGCAGGCAGAAGCGAACCTCTCAAATGATCCGTTACATTCTGTTGAACGATTCGAACATAGTACACTCGTCGTTGAACGCTTTCCGACAAAGTATTGTTGGGTGTATTCTCTGGATCCAGATGAGGAACAGCCAATTCTACCAATGTCCATCCAGTATTCTCCAAACGAACACGTTTGTAGGATTCATGAGGATCAGGCCAAGGACCATTATCGCTTGATTCATGTAAGTTAATCAAAACTCTCAACATTTCTGCTATGGCAATTCCATGTGCAACAATGACAATCTGTGGTTCTCCACGTTCGTTTCCCGATCGAAGTGCTTCTAAACGAGGTAAAACGTATCGTCTTAAAGAAGCTGCCATTCTTGCATTCACATCTTCCAATGATTCTCCTTCGGGAAATTTGAATGTTCTTGCATCTTCACCCAGCATGTTTGATGTCAGGTTTACCAACTCTGCATCATTCCAATTCCTACCTTCTGCTTGACCGAAATTCTGTTCACGTAACGATTGCGTTTGCACAAGAGGTGGAGGAGGTGTTGTACGATTGGCAGAAAGGATGGCTTCGGCAGTACTGCTTGCTCTCTTTAGGTCAGAAGAATAGATACCTTGAAAGCTGTAATCTGCCAAAGATAAACCCAATGACTTGGCTTGATTGACACCTGTTGTGGATAGCGGTGAATCTCTGTGACCTGCCCAGATAGCATTTTGATTATCTTCACTCATTCCATGTCGTACCAAAAGTACACGTAAGATTCCCAACTCCATCTTGAACGAGCATATCACAAGGGTGAGGCCAGATATAGGCTCAAGGAATAATTCCTCTTTTGCTAGTTGATGATGGCAGTAAATTATGCACAAGAAGTACAATCGGGCAAAATTACGCAATTCAACCTTAATTTTTGTGCGTGGAGAAGGAAGTCAATCAATTAGCGGCGCCCACAAAAGAAAACAACCGAGCACAGTGACCGCGATACACTTTTCTTCTTTCACGCATACATCTTCCATCATCGTCAAGATGGCACATGTGGTAGACGCATTGGATGCTCCATCCAGCTATCGTGATTCGAGAAGTACACAAAGTAAATGGGAACAACAACAAGCATTAGAAAGTACGGCAACTTTGTATATCGGTAATTTGAGCTTTTTTACAACAGAAGAACAAATGTACGAATTATTTAGTAGAGTCGCCGATCCAGGTAAAGGAGGAGGAATAAGACGTATCATTATGGGTTTAGATAGAAATCAAAAAACTCCTTGTGGTTTTGCATTTGTTGAATTTTATACACATGCAGAAGCAGTCGATTGTATGCGCTTGGTGTCAGGTACAAAATTGGACGAACGTATCATTCGTTGTGATTTGGATCCAGGCTACAAGGAAGGTAGGCAATACGGTCGTGGAAGATCAGGTGGACAGGTTCGTGATGAGTACAGACAAGAATTTGATGCAGGAAGAGGTGGATGGGGACATATTCGGTTACGTGAAGAAGAGGAGAGAAAGATTGCAGAAGAGATGGAGAACAGGCGACGCAGGCAACACGAAGAAGTTTATCTCAGTCAAGAAAGAGAACAAGGTGGTCGTGTTGTGCCAACAGGAGCAGAAGGTGTTTATGTTGAAAGAGAAGCATGGGAGCGGACAGGCACGGGTGCTGGCCTTGGCAATGGTCAAGCCGATCCTCAACAGCCTCCCAAGAGACAGAGAGACGATGATGACGAAGGAGATGAGAGTTATAAAGTGAGTGAACTACAGATTTTTTGCACTATTCTTTCATTGCTAACACGCAACTTCTTTCCAGAATCCTCGCTTCCGCGAAGACAGAGAAGACGACGAATGATCGGTCGTTTGCTTCACAACCCACAACATTGTACAATATTATTACATTTACAGCAATCAATTCTAGTGCACATTTGTCACCACATGAATCTTTGCCAATCTATAGAATCTGGCCAGCGGAATGGCTTGTATAGGAATAGGTATAGTGTAGATCCATTGATTAAAGCAAACCAGATCATTTCTACGAGACATGCGTTGAAGAATGGTTTGCTGATGTCGTTGAGCTTTACGAGAGATTGCCGACTTCCTCCCACAGTCGGCTCAGAAGGTTTTGTGCTTTGCATCAATCCAAGTCGAGCGATAATGAATGGAATCATGAAGTACCGCGGCTCAATCAAAGGGGAAGGGATAACAGCAGCCGATAAACACATGCAAAATCCGACCAGCCAGAAGAAAGAGAAATGCTGAGAAAGTGCTATCCACCATGCTCTGATTGAGATGGTATATGGTATTGCTAATGCATATCTTGCCCAATCAGTCCTCTTGATGATCTTTCGCCAAAAGTAGAAAGCATAATGACGATTGTCCGCCAAAATGAAAGGATGCTCCACAGTGCCGTATTGTACTGCTGCCAAAGCGATCGAAAAGATCAACGCAAGGCTGACAATCTCGCCTAATATGCGAAGTGTACTCAGATGAAATCCCCTCCTCGCTCTATTGAGAGAAATGAGTAATGTAGGCCAAGCAAAAAAGCTCGCAAAAGCAGCGAAATAGAATGGTTGTACCCAATGCGTGGAGACTTGATGGTGCTCCTTGTCTCCCAAGACAATAGATCCGTTGTACAGGATAAAAGCTGCACTTGCTCCAAAGACGGGTATATACGGCATCGCAGTTTGAGATAGAATGCGAATTGCGGTGAGAGCAGGTAAAGATGTGATGCTTCTGAGTTGCTCAATGACACTTGTTTGAGAAAGAGGTCGAGTATCCAGTCCAATGGTCGAAAGATTACTCAATGCCGACGTTCCCATAGCAAACAATATCCAAACGATGTTCGTCTGTCGTAGAGTGAGAGATATCGCTCCCAAAAGAGCAGCCAAAAGATTCTCATTACGCTTACTGGCAGCCAACATAGCCATAACGAATAAAGTACTTGGAACGTCTGTATAATATAGCAATCCAAAGAACCACATAGGAGGCAAGAAAGATATCGTATGAACATTGGCTGTCAATAAGATATCATCCAACATTCGTGTCGGTAATCCCCACCATCCTTTCCTGCGTTTTGCATGAATCTGTGCTTCTTTTACCGATACATTTGATCTGGCAGTCTGGGCAGCTAAGGTAGGATTCGCCTCTGCACGTGTGATTGCTTCCATTGGACTGATTGGTACACTTGTCCTTTGCCATCCAACTTTCACATTCCTGTCTTGGGTTATTGTCACATTGGCAGGAGTTGCAAGACAGTACGATGCCAAGATGTAGGGTAATAAAAACAAGGCAAACAATGAAGTTTGACGAAGTTGCGAGACGCTTTGACATGTCTTTGAATTCAATGTTCCAGTCCCGAGAGCAAGCAAGCTGCCAATTTGACCTTGAATGAGGGAGACGATGTATAAACCCGGAGGTGTTGTCAATTTAGGATCATACTTTGCAAATTCACCTTTACAATATTGTTGTGCTTGTGGAATATGAAAGATTTCGTCTAGATAAGGCTGAGGTACAATATCATTGACTAATTGAGAAGCTATAGCTGCAATAGCTATATATGTCAATGCGATCGTAGATGACCATAACGTGCTCCTATTCAGCATTTTGACATGGAAGTTAAGGTGTTGGACATTTCTTCTTCCCCCGCACTGATAATTGAGGCTGCCATTAGCCCTTCTTCAATACGCGTACCTGAAGGCGGGCGATTGACACTGATTTACTGATTTAATGGCTCAGATGACATTCAAAGAAGGTGTATGTAGAGAAAGCGTCGGATAGAATTCATGTATGAAGGAGCACGCATTGTGAACTGTATCGATTAAAGCTATCATGATGGATATGGCCATGGCCTTGATTAGATTATTCTTTTGCTAATTATGATTACATCAAAGATTGTCGAGCTCCCACTTCATTACTCGCTTCTCCGTCTGGAAATTCTCCGCTTCTTTCACCAACGAATTGTTGATAGATTTTGCGTAATCTCTTGGCTTCCCCTGCTGGTACACTCTGTCGTGTTGAACGTAAACAACGTTGTAATTGTGCTTCAGTTACCATAACGGAAGTGTCCTTTTTCTTCTCTGTATCGATGTTTTGCTTGGTAAAATCTTCTTCGACACTCGCGCTCGCATTCGCATTTTGACGTGAATTGTTCAAAATCAATTCCATCCTTCGTTGCAATGCTTGCTTTTCTGCTCCGCTCAAAGTAGTCGATTTACCCTTCTTTGATCCTCCAAAATTGACGAACCGAATGTTATTCGCATTTGAACCATTTCCTGAACCATTATTGTCTCCATTAGCTTGCTCTTTCTTCTCCTCATCGGAAGTCTTTGCTGCATTCATACCCTCATGAATAGCTTCCAAATTAGCATTATATACCAAAGCTTGCAAATCAGCACCACTGAAGCCTTGTGTACGTTTAGCCCATGCTTTCAGATCAACATCTTCAGACAAACGAATACGATTGCTTCCACAAAGAACTTGCAAGATGTCCAATCGATCTTCTTCACTCGGCAAATCGCACAACAATGATTTATCCAAACGACCCGGTCTCAACAAAGCTGAATCGATCAGATCAGGTCTTGAAGTAGCTGCCAGAACATAAACTCCTGATAACCCTTCCGCACCGTCCATTTGGGTTAGCAGTTGATTCACCACACGATCGGTAACACCGGTTGAATCATGTCCACGTTTAGGCGCGATAGAGTCAAATTCGTCAAAGAACAACACACACGGCTTTGCAGCTTGAGCGCGATCAAACAGATCTCTTACACTCTTTTCACTTGCACCAATGTACTTGTTAAGAATTTCTGGACCTTTGACACTGATGAAGTTTAATCCGCATTCCCTTGCTACTGCACCGGCCAAGAGAGTTTTACCACATCCTGGATAGCCATACAATAACAATCCAGATCGTAATCGGAGCGGACATTGTGCAAACACTTTGGCGTACTTTGTGGGCCACTCTAATGTCTCGCGTAGTACTCGTCTGGTCTCTTGTAATCCTCCGATATCGCTCCATCTCGTGGCTGATTGTGTCAATTTAATATCACGTAATGACAATGGTGTGAAGCCCTTTTGTGCTTCATCGAAATCTTCCATCATCAATGAGCGGACATTGGATGATCCTGCTTCTACACCTCTTCGTTGCCTTTGCTTCAAACTTCGCACAGCAGACTGATGAACAGCTCTTTCCACCAAATCGCGCAAATCCGCCGGCATATACCCTTCCGTCTGGCCAGCGATTGTGGTGAAGTTTAATTCTTGCGGAATGATTTGTTTCCTTTTGGCTACCAAAAAGTTCAAGATATCACGACGACCTTCTTTCATTGGCGCTTTCAATTCCACGTTTTCACCAAAGATGTGATGGATCGCATATACCTTATTGATGCTCAAATTGGATTGAGCGGTTGCCAAAACAAAGATTGAATATTGTGCCGCAACTTCACGTATACGATGCATCAATGCTTCTGCGATTTGTGCACTTCTTGGACTATCGACATGTTCTTGATCGGCCGGCATGATCCTGTCCAGATTATCCAGAATCAAAAGTGTAGGGCTATGCCAAATAGCAGATGCTAGCCATTGATCGAATAATGCCCGCATAGATGAAAGTCGTTCTTCATTATGAGGGGTGCAGTCGATATAGATAGTAGAAACCAATAAAGACGAATTCGATAGTCGATCTGCAACCACTTTTGCAACACTCGTCTTTCCGGAGCCTGGACTTCCTGTTAAAAGCAAACCGGAATGTAGCGTAGAAAGTTGGCTGGATTTGTTGGGCTGCATTGCAGATCGCATTGATTCCCATCGGCAGATACGGAATGCATTTGAGATTGCATCTGTACATGTATCCAATATTTTATCGTACCCTGCCAAAACCGTTTGCTCGTCTCTTTCCAGCTCAGCGCTTGGTGAGCTTGGACGAGAGGTCGTTGCAGCACTACTGCCGATCGGAGATGGGGATGAAAATCGAACGAGGTCAAAGTCATGCAAGCCAAGCTTCCTCCTTACTTCTTCTGAAACAATGACCTGCCTTCTAGGCCATACATTACCAACGACAGCATCTTCAGGATTAGCAGAAGCAAAATAGCTGCTTGTTGTTGCTCGGCTTGGCGTTGCTGATGGAGCTGCCCCGTTTCCTGATGCGTTCCCATCCTGCGTTGCTTCTGTGTTTTCTGTAGACTGACTTGATGATTTGTGTAGGGTAGACGATCGGTTTGCAGAATTGCTAGCTTCAGAATCTAAAGAAGCAGAAGCAAAGATTTGAGGTGCTGCCGGACACGGCATCTTTGTGATAGAACAACGACCTTGTCCGTTATTCAGTGCTTGACCGAATGCGATTGACAATATCTGCGCATCATCAGGATGAAGCACCACAGGCGCAAGACGAGATGAAGTCAGTCGTTTAGCATATCGTGAGGGTAAGATTCGGAACGGCGAGCAAGCAAGGTATTGTTGAGCGGCCAAAGGAGTTGCAAAAGAAGAGGTACTACTGCCTGATTGGTTACTTCCATTCGATTTATTAGACGAAAAATCCAACTCTTCAGCCTGTTCATTTGTTGCTTGATCTGTTTTTCGAGTTCTAGGAGCGATGACCACTTCTGTATCCGTCGAAAGACGTACAGCTCTGGCCAATGTCGAATCCGCATCGTCATCGTAAGATTGTGTAGGAGGATCGCATGATTCTACACGAAAGCGGCAAACTGTTCGTCCTTGTCTACCAACATGAACGGCGATCGTCATTCCTGTTCGTGCAGCACGTACTTGACCTAGCATATTATTCTCCACTTCATCTGCATTTAAGCTGAGAATTTCCCAATCATCCGGTGTAAGTGGTACGACGTCCACACGACTTGCTGTAGGTAGAGGAGGTGATCGAAGCAAAGTGATTTTAACGAATGATCCATCTGTCAGTATAGGAGAGAATGTAGTTGCTAAAGTAGGTGACATTGCAACAACCGAAGTAGCTTGAGAAGAGGATGCCGAGAATGTACCTGAACTTGCAGCGGATGGTAAAGCAGCGCTCATCCCGCTCCATCCGACATACACCTTATCCACGTTGCCCTGCATTTCCACTTCATCGCCTTGATGATCACATCGTACCAATTCAACAACGATTGATTGAGGAGGTACACCTCTTTCCAGTAAAGGACCATAAAGAGCGATTGGCAAATGAACCAAAGAGGATCGTAAGCCAGCGTCAAAATTGACAGTGGCCAGCGTAGCCCTTGACCTCTTCTTCGTGGAAGACATCTTTTGTTGTTGAATGTGTTGGAAGGAAAGAGAAAGAAGTGAATGAATGCTATTGCTAATCTTCTTCTTCTTATTTCCGGTAATAAGGTTAGACAGCCGCTCCGGCTAATCGGTAATCAGCGTTTTCATACAGCAAAGGCGTATGAGCTCTGAAGCCAAGCAGCACGCACACGCCCTCACGAAATGAAAGCGATGCGGGCGCGCATTATGGGCAAGCGCATTGATGATATGAGAAAAGCTTCTCTCCGCACTTCTTCCAATTAATCAATCAAAAGCCTTCTTGACACTATTTCTGGGCCGAGTTGTTCGGCGCTGGTTCATTTTCTCTCACCCTTTTTTCAGGCACAATATCACTGTATGCATGAGCCGTTTTCCTAGGAATAGCGCGCAAAAGTATAATCAGGTCCACATAAACGTCATCACTTCTGATTCAATATCTTAAGCGTCTCCCCCTTCATCTGACCCTTTTTGGTATAATATCAGATTGGTCATCATCTTTTTCTTTGCTTTTGGTTAGCTACCGGATCGACTTTACCCTCTTTGGTGACGTGGACAAGGTTTGGGAAAGCTCCTTTCTCTAGAAAGCTGTATTCTATCCTTACTGCACAATGGATTCAACTGTACATACACCTGCCTCAACTGCAGAAACAGCGGCCACAACTCCTGCCTCTCAAGATGGTTCAACGATATCACAGAACAATCCAAATTCAAGACTAGGAGGTCATGCTGCAAAACAAAGCGTGGCTAACGCAGCGATGCTCTTTGCAGGAGGTTCAGATGACCCATTTGCATCTTTTGGTGCGATCGAAGAAGAGCCTGAACTAGCAGCAGAAGCAGTAGAATCTCATGATCCATTCTCGACAAATGGACATGCTCCAGCGCAAGATCAGCACAATAATGGCTCTTCTAGTCTCGGCCATACGAACGTCACAGAATCACATAATATTCCATCAAATCTGGCCATCCCTTCTAACAACGCAGATCAAGCCACAGCTAGCCTTGCAAGCCCACATACTCCAAGTAATTTGTTCGCTGATAAGTCTTCATCGGATCTTTTTGGACCGCCAAATCCCACTGGCAATGATGATTGGCTAGGTGGAGATGCAGCGCAGGAGCCAGCGAACGATTCGCATCAACAGCAAGTAGATCATTATGGTCAGTATGATCAGAGTGGACATGCAAATCACTATAGCCAAGAAGGCTACAATGCGTATGCACCACAAGATTCGAATGGCCAACAGGGATATGAACAGCAATATGCGTACAACAATTACGATCAAAGCCAGCAACAGTACCCTGGGCATGAGCAGCATCAGTATACCGGGTACGAGCAGCCACAAGAGCAGGCTGGATATGATCAAGGACAATACGCTGGATATGCTGCTCAACAAGACAATGGCTACCATCAGCATCAGTACTCGGGCTATGATCAACAGCAATATACTGGTTACGATCAAAATCAGTACGCTGGATACGATCAACACTCGCAAAATGGCTATCAACCGCAAAGCACAGGTTACGATCAGCAGCAGCAGACTGGATATCAGCCTCAGAACACAGCGTATGAACAGCCCCAGCAAAACGAATATCAACCTCAAAATCAAGCATACGATCATCAACAATATGCAGCATACAATGGTTATGCACCACAACAGCAAGGAGGTTACGAAGCATACAATGAATTACAACCTCAGGCAGGTCATGACTATTATGCACAACAGCAAGAACAGCATACAGCCTATGATCAGCAGCAATCCGATTATGGGCAACAGCAGCAGCAGCCGACCTACTCCGCCTACGAGCCGCAACATGGCGCCCAAGAGCAACAGCCGGAGTATGGACATCAAGATCACAATCCGGAGCATCAACAACAGACAGAATACGGCGCGTACGAGCAGCAGCCTCAACAAGAAACAAAAGGTCATGATCAACAGCAACCTTCGTATGCCGCGTATGACCCAGAGACTACTGAGATAAATTCAGGATTCGAAGGGTATACACAAGGATATCCTACCGAAGCAGGTCAAGATCATTCCGATCAAAAGAACTACTCAGGCACTCAAGCGTCATCAGCGTACGATCACAGCGAGCCTGTCAATCTTGAATCTGCGCCGAATGAACCATTCGCTGGCTCAAATGGAGGCATCGAAGGTGGTGTAGAAGAAGGAATTGTTGCTCAGGACGTCTATGGAAATGAAGAAGGCCATGTAAGCCAAATTGGCCTGGACAATTCAGATACGCTAGATGCAGAGGGTCTCACTGGTTCTCAAGAGCCCAAGAATGATTTCTTTGAAGTTTCAGGCCCCAACCAAAATGGCGAGAAAGAGAGAGGAGTAGATGCATACAACCCTGAAGACCAATCCAATGGTTATGCTCCAAATCCTTACGCTCCGCAGTATGGGCAAAGTATAGAAGGAGTAGATCACGAGCAATCATCCTTGCAAGACCGACGTCCATCGCAAGGTACTTACTCATCGTACGCACCAGAAGATCAGGCATCTTATGCTCCGCCATCGCATACATCAGAGCAGGCGTACGCACCTTATGCACCCTCTCAATCGCAACCAGAAGAGCAATTGTATAATCCATATGCGCCATCAACACAAGGATATACTCCTTATGCGCCTGCGGAAGATCAAGCGAATGTTTCGTACGCTCCTCCATCGCAATCGGAAGAAAATGCGTACGCACCCTATGCTCCTCAATCACATGCAGAAGACAATGCATACACACCTTATACTCCAGCAGGACAAGTAGATGACTATGGCTTTGCAACAAATGCTACTCAAAGTGCAGCAACGACGAATGAGTACTCGGCGTATGCACCCACAAGTCAAAGCTCAGCATATGAGCAAACACCATATGGTGCTGATCGTGCACTTTCCTCGTACGGTGGATCACATTCAGGCGCGCAACAACATGAGACCAATCCTGGCCGAGCAAAAATACCACTAGCATGCTTTTCAATCGATGGCAAGCTGATCACATATTTCCCAACTTCGAGTGTATCAAATCAAGATCTTGCCAATGGATCATCATTTGGAAATGGATATGGTGCTTTGCAAGGTTCGACTCCATCTCAAGTGACGATTCGTTCTTTGTCAAGCGTGATACCTTCAACAACGTATGCCACCAGTATGAAACCTTCAAGCTGTCCTGGTCCGCTTTTCGAGATCGGAGGATCGCAGATCAGTGCACTTTCAAGGGCAACGGGTTCTGCAGCTTCGACAAACAAGAACAAAAAAGCAGCATTGATCAAGCATTTACAAGATGCGGCCAATGATCTTTCGAGCGGTTTGAGCTATTATCAAGCAAGTAAGCATGCTTTTGAGCTCAAAAGGCAAGAAGACAGAATCTTGCTCATTCGTATTCTATCATTATTGCTTGAGCACGACGGAAATATGACCAGTAATACAGCATTCGATAAAGCTGTCATTGATTTGATGCTCGCTGAAGATAGCGATCAATCTCATGCAAGCACGGAGCAGCATGCAAATTCCACGTCGGCTTCGGTGGTCCCATCGCAGGAGGAGAGAAAGGTATTACGAGAGGTTGAGCATTGCCTCATCAAGGGTGAAAGGAGAGATGCAGTAACATTGGCCAAAGACAATAAGTTGTGGACACATGCTGTGATCATTGCTAGCGGGATGGACAAAGATACATGGCAAGATGTAGTCAGATCGTTCATGGATGAAACACTAGACGATAGATCTGATCAAACGTTAAAGACTGCATATGGACTATTTTCGGGTCAAGATGTGAAGGCGACATATGACCTTTTCCGACCAAAACAATCGCTCAATACATTTTCTGCGCCTACAGTAGGCGTAGAGCATGACGAGAATTCAGAAGCAGCAAAGCAAAGTCTTGAAAGAAGAAAGGACTGGAAAAGAAGCGTAGCAATGATTCTGGCTAATCGTTCATCAAGTGATTTATCGCATTTGACGGCTATTGGAGATGGTTTGAGCGTTGGAGGTTGGCTAGAGGGTGCACATGTATGCTATCTTTTGTCCTTGCCTACCTCAGGCGTAGACGGTTTTGATGGACCAGGAGGTGCTCGGTTGACTTTACTTGGCACACACAGCCCAGCCGCAAGTTCTGCTTACCTGCGTGATCTAGATGCAATTATTCTTACAGAAGTTTTGGAATTCGCTTTGAGCCTACGCACTGTGCCCAAAGGAGGTGAACAATTCCAAGGCTTGCCACATCTACAAGCATATCGTATCGTTCACGCTTTGTTCTTGGCAGAAATGGGAGAGACAAAGAAAGCCTTGAAGTATTGCGAAGCAATCACCAATCTTCTCAAATCTGGAAAGATGAACAAATACTACCATCCAGGTCTACTGCAACACTTGCAAGAGCTTTCTGACCGTCTTAGCGGAGGTGATGGAAAGAACAGTAGTCCCAACAGTGCAGGAAGCGGATCTTGGGCAAAGAAGAAGCCAACAATGGATGGGGTTTGGGGTGCTCTAGAGAACAGGTTTACCAAATTTATTGCTGGAGAGGACGATGCTTCAAATACCAGTAAAGACTCAGCTACTGCTGCAGGTCAGAATGGTAGCACTGGTAAAACGAACAATCAAGTTGGAGCTTTCACGCATTACAGTGCTATCACCCCAGAAGCTACTTCGAGAGACGTCTCTCGCGTACAATCGTATACTGATTTCCATAATTCAAGCTCAGGTCAACATCCATACAATGCCTATGGAGGTTTGTCTTCCTCGCATGCTCCACCACATTCAACCTCGTCCAATGCATCTTTCAGTCGCCCCGCTTCTCGTGCCAGCAGCACATTGGATGTCCACGGCAGTACAGGTCGATCAATTGTGTCGCCATTAAGTCAAGCTCATCAATCCAATGCTGGATACGTATCGTATGGTTACGCAAATCGTAATCCTGCGTCTGCTTCAGCCACAATGACAACGAATTCTTCCTCAACCGAAGAGCAAGCGTATAGCGATTGGCCAACGAGTGCAGGTCCTTCTCATCGTTCTCGTGATCACAGTCATTTGTCGCGGGGAATGGATTCGTCTTTTGAAACTGAATCATTCGAAGGACCTTACAAGACGTCAACTACGCGAAATGCGCCATGGAACGATGGCAGTTCGTTCAGCGGAGGCGATAGCACATTGCATGCGCCACATGCCAATGGACATGGAGCAGAAGGATCGTACGAAGAAGACGGTGGGCAGACAACAGGTGAAAGTGACAGGTATGGAGCTTCGAGCAATTATACGACATCGGAAGGTCAGCCTTATTATGGTTACGAAGCACATGGAGCAACGGAGTCGACTTTTGTGTCAAATGTCGATCACGATCTCAACGATGGAGGCGAAGGCCAAGACCTTTTATCGCCAATGGATGCTTTGGGTGGAACACCTACCCCAACTTTCAACACATATGCTCCGCATTCAAACGCCAGACAAAATAGACATATTGATGATGACGATGACGATGATGACCTAGGCTTCGGAAATACTGGAAACAAGAGGGTTCAACGAAATGCAGCTGGTCAGAATAACGAAGATGATATGAATGGAGAAGACGACTCATCACCTGGAGTGACACCAAAAGCCAGTACTTATGATCAAAAGATGGGGGGAAGAGGTGAAAGCGAAGGTGATAAATCGACAGATTCAGCAAAGACGGTTGATAAGCAAAGTGACGAACAAAAGCCATCTAGCTGGTTCGGTATCGGAAGATTGTGGGGTTCAAGAAAAGGTACACCAGATCCAACGGAAGCCAAAGCTACGAAGGCACATATGGGTAATGAATCTTCATTCTATTACGATAAAGAATTGAAACGATGGGTGAACAAAGCAGCAGGTGATACACCACAAGCTGCTACCCCACCACCACCACCTCCCCGTGCAGCAACAGCATCGCCGTCAGTTGGACGTCCGATGGGTGCTCCTCCTTTGCGTGAAGCACAAAGAGCAGTTTCAAGTTCTCATCTTGCCGGAAGTGGGGGACCTCCTCCTGCGAGATCATCTCCTTTCTCACCACCTCCACGATCATCCACCTCTTCAACCATCAGCGAATTGGGCGAAGATGGAGAAGGAGAGCCTGGCAATGCTTCACCACCAGTCCGTCCACCCAATTACTCTACTTTGTCTACCGGCAGTTCAGGACCTAGAGCAAGATCCAATCTGGCCGATCACAGTCAGCCACCAGCTCTTCAATCGAACAGGTCGTTTTCGGCAATGTCGGATGCCAGTGCAGCAGGTGGAGCAACAGGATCTGCTCCGCCTAGACCACCACCAGGAGGAAGTATGAAGAAGAAGCCGATCAGTAAACGATATGTGCGTGTGGATTAAATGGATTTTACGATTGATGCAATTTTCATGCTTTTTATAAAACAAGATTTATATATAAATTTTTTGTGACTTTTAAACGATTTGTAATGTAATACGCTTCCTCATGAAATTTACTTAGAAGTGTGCCTTTTTTTTATCGCAAAAATGAATGTCATTGCCATTTGGTATGCTACAATTCTCCCTTTCTGGCTGCTGAAGAGGCAATATCTTGTGGTGCTACGCTAATAGCGGGTGCAATGTCACTTTCCGTAGAAGGCAACACATCTGAAGCGGTCATTTCTACCCATTCTCCACTGGTGATGCTAGAAGGTCTTGAAACCGAAGCTGCTGATGATTGTACATTGAGATTTTTGGGCTCAGATCCGATTTCATTATCGTAAGACCTTGCCAAAGGTGAAGATGAAGAAGGTTTTGAGCTATGCGAAGATTTTGAACGAATCTGATAGCCTCCATTCGGATTATCGGAAATTTGATAAGAGCCTGAAAGTACTTTCATTGCTGCATCTGCTGCCGCCCTACCACCTTTCGTATGTTGAATCACATAGGTTGCCAAGAATAATCCAATGGCTTCAAAATAACCTGGCTTTACGCAAGTATCGTTATGCGTGCCATCGTCCAATTGTTTCCATACTTTTAGATTTGATTGACAGCGTGCGTATAAAGTGTCCATATGTGAAGGTGGAACTAATTCGTCTTTTCTTCCACTCAAGAATAATATTGGAGTTTGTTTTCCAATCTTTTTGATAGAAACGCCTGATGGCCAATACTCTCGACATAAGAATGTGAAAGGTTTGATAGGCGGTAAAACGTGAGGGATCAATTCGGGTATACTTAAAAACGTATTCTCTAAAATCAAAGCTCCAATATTGGTAGGATTTCGACTTGCTAAATCGATCGCAACTGCTCCTCCAATACTTTGACCGTACGCTATTACAAATGTATCTTTTAGGATCGGATGTTTGCGGATATACTCTAACGCGGTTTGAGCATCAATTCGAATTCCGACTTCACTAGGTTCACCGGTCGAAAGTCCATAACCGCGATAAGAGATCATCAAGACATTGCAGCCGAAACGTTTATAGAATACTGCTGCTAAAGGTAGCCTATGACCCATATTGCCTGCATTTGCATGTAGGAATAAGACTGTTGGCCTCCTTGCCATGACTTCGTTTGGATCATCTGATACTCCACGTTCTTTCTCTTTCGTGCTTATTTGTCTTTGTTGAAGCAAGAAAGCATGTAGCTTTTCACCGTCAGGTGTTTGTAGTCCGATTACTTCGAAATCATCAATGCCGAATTGATCTGGCGTTAAGACTTCTGTTCTTGAACCGGCAGGGAAATTACTGGGATAAACTAAACTACGCTGATAACGATATAAAAGCATTGCCGTACTTGCCACACCAAGAGCAAAGATGCCCAGTACAGCCTTTGTGGCACCATACAGAGATGGCATGTATCCCATCTTTGTCGGTTTGTATGGGAGTGATGGTGATGGCAAGAGATGACAATGTTGAACGGCCAATGAATACGCGGCCCCCCCGTGTTGTACTTTAAGTAGAGAGCGGGGAAAACATCAGCCGCCCAGTGGAGCAAATGAAAAGCGGAAATAAGGGCACACCAATAGTCTAACTACGCCAATGCCAAGGGGGGCATCGCATTTACCGATTCATTAAGGAGATCATGATGAAAGTGATATAACATCACAATGTATGCAATATTCAACTTTTAACATCTTTCAGCTCGTACAAGTCTCTATAGATCCCAATCCAATTCTGCATCTTCTTCCTCTTGACTTCTGATAGTTGGCTTAGTCTTCGTTCTGTTTCCACCGAATCCTTCATCTTCATCCTGATCTTCTCCCTCTTCAGGGTTCTTTTTAGGGTCTTTGAATTGCAATCCTGGCTCGTAGCTCGATGATCCGGGTACTGTAGAGCGTTCAATTACACCTACAGCTAGCAGGAGTAATTCGATGTCCTCCAATTTTGTCTTCATTCCGTCTAAACCAATCTCCGGTCGTAGGCCAACAATTTGTCGATGCAATTCTCCGTTTCGATAAATCAACATCGTCGGAAGATTCTTGTCAGGATAGTTTGGAATACATTTATCACCTACGATACTAACGAATTTCGTAGCTGGATATTTGGCTGCGAGCGTATCCAAGAATCCTGACAAAAGTCGGCAAGTTTCTAGTGCATCATTGTACAAGAAGCATACTACACCCGTTCCTTTCCTCTGTGGTTGCTCTTCATTTACCTGTGTCGAAGGCGTTGAATCTTCATCGGCAGCCGAGAAGCTCACGCTCGTTCCTTTGGTCCGCTGCCTTTCTTCTTCTTCTCTTTCTTCTTGTGCTGATTGTCCATCTGCGGGTTCTTTACTTGCATCAGTCACTTCCCGGGTATAATCTTGTCTTGCTATCGGATATACTCGCCCAAATTTGCCTTTCTTTTGTTCTTTTATCAAATCTTGCATTCTTCTCCGTCGCAGTTCTATCAATCTCTTTTCTTCTTCATCGTTTCCCTTTCCGTCATCGGCTAAAAGATCGATCTCCTCGTCTAGGTCTGCAACTGTTGCTTGCTTTAGCTGTGCATTCCGTACTTCTGATGCTTCTGGTGGTTCCGGAGAGGGGGATCGGGATGGCGGCTTGGGAGGCAAGATGCCATGTGCCCGGAGTGCGTCATTGCTAGTAAATCAATGTAAGATGTATGGTTAGCAAAGACCAAGTAACATTCTCTTGCCTGTAACACTCACAATTCTGTATCCTCATTTGGATTTGTTTGAGCTTGCATCTTGTTCTTCTTACTATAAGCTCTTTGTGATGGCAATGAAGGAAGTTTTGGAACAAGAGTAGAAGTGAATATATGCAATTTCTTCTTAAAGGTGGAGCGTGCGTACCTGCTCATAGGGCGGAGTGCAGGCTCTAATACGCGAGCTAAAATGTAATTAGAAGGAATAGAAGCATCTAGTTAAGTCTAGATTAATCCAAAAAAAAATTGTATGATTTTTGATTTGCATTTTAAACAAATCTAATTTAAAAAAATAATGACTGATATTCTGCCGTAATGCAAATAAACTTATTGCATTGCCAATCTTCTTGTTACAATTGTCATCATTACACTCAACATCGATCATCAATCAGATTTGGAGCAGTCTAGAGGGGCGTAACAAGCAAGGAAGCGTTTGAGGTTGTATGCCATCTATCGTTCTCACTCCTTCAAAAGCTCAGATGGTGGCGGAAAAGGAGACGACTGCCGCCACTTCTGGCATTTCAAAAGCGGCCTCCTTCCGCTTCTTGACTGCGGATAATCATGGTTCACTATCAGAGGTTACCTTGGGAGACCCTTCATTAATAAACACAACACAAGCACAAGCGGAAGATGAAAGTGTTAGTGATACAAATGTCAAACTTGTCCGAGAGGCCAAAGGAGCCGGCGCTTCAAAGGGCGATCATTTGGTACAAAGGATTGCATCTGGACGATTGCGTGATGTTGATGTGACTGCATTGGCTCGCAAAGATGGAAGGATAGACATTCTCGAATCGATATCAGGAAAGTTGTTGACATCTTTGCGAAATGGCGAAATGAAGAAAGGTGTTCATCGTTGGGTAGGACTGGCTGTTGCACATGATGGTATCTTCGCATGCACTTCGGCAGGTGATATGCGATTCTTCTCAATCGATCAAGAAGAAGGATCGAAAGACGCAACATTGGCATTAAAAGGAGACTGTATCAAAAGGGAAGTACCTGAACCATTGCAAATGGTAACATTTGAGCCGAAAAGCGATCCGACGCATTTCGCATATGGAGGTGAGGAAATCCCGCTCAGTGTCTGGGATGCTAGACAGGCAATCTCATCCAATGGAGAAACACAAGACGGTGAAAATAATGAGAACGCGTCATCGTCATCCCGGAATACTAATGGCTCCGGTGGAATGCATACAGTCAATGGCATGGACGAAGAAGTGGACGCAGCAACAGCTAACAAGCAACGCAAACGAAAGAGAATCATGGAAAATCGTGCAAAAGCAAGAGAATTATTGTGGGGAGAAATATGGCGAGCGAAGAATCTGCCAAATGACTCATTATCATTGCCACAAAGACCGGACATTCTCAGTGTTGCATTCATGGGCTCACCAAACATAATCGCAACAGGTACCCGAACCGGTCATATACGAATTTTCAATACGTCATCCCAACGTAAGCATACGCATGAATACCGTGCATTCGGAGCGACACAAGAGAAGATTCCGGTCAAGATTCTTTTGTGCAGCGAAAGAAAGACCGAACTGATTGCGGCCGATACGACAGGAAAGCTTTTCGTTTTGGACGTTCGATCTGGATCAGTTCTTTATCAGTACAAGGGTATAAATGGCGCTGTTTTATCTATGGAAAGTTTGCCGGCCATTAATAACAACCGAGGTGATTCTTACCTTGTCACCGCATCAGCAGATCGCTTGTTACGCTTGCACAGTGTTCCTGTTGATTCTCAAGCTGCAACGATTGACGTTTCTGCCGAAGATGCTCCAATGCGGAAGTCAACGAAACAGAAAGGACAAACACTTTCTTCACAATTCATGCGGGAAGGCGCAAATGTCATTGCGTGGGACGGAGTTGTACCTGAGGCAGAACGATCGGTCAAATGCAATAGTGGAAATGCTGAAGAAGAGGATATTGATGCAGCTTTACCTGTGGAAGATGATGGAATGTGGGACGCTATGGCAACGATTGATGAAGATGATATCCAACAGCACAGTGATCGCCAAGAGGCCAGATCAAAACGTCGACGTTGATAGATTCATATTTCTTGTTTCCTCATCATTCTCATACATATTGTATATCATTCATTCTATTTCAGCGTTAATAATTTGCAAAGGGTGGTTTACATGGATACGAAAAATGCAGCAGAGAGGAATACTGAAGAACATAAAGCCGAAAGCATGCCAGGATAACTAGAAAGAGCTCCACTGCTAGAACCTGAATCAGATGCGCTATTTCCGTTTCTATTTGCACCCAATTGACCAGTCTTTGTGATTTTGACGGTTAAAACGTTTACGTTTCCATCAATGCTGATACCGTGATTGATTTGACTTTGATCAACGCTTTGCAAAAGGTTGACTTGTTTCATGCTTGCTGTATACTTGAATCCTCCCGGTGAAGTTGTTCCGGTTGAATTGGTAGCATTTCCGGTCAATTGATTTCTTCCTAAATCATAACCGTTACTTACGATATTATGACCTTCTTGAGCTGGCATTTCAACACTTGCGGCAATAAAGACTGCTTTTGTATCTGCAGAAGAACCGTTTTGGATCCAATAACGTAAATGATTGCCACCTTTAACGCTTTCTAAACATGTTCCACTATCTCCACCATAATAATTGAAACGTAAAACATTGGTTTGATTGATGTAACCTGTTCCATCTCCAAGATTAGCTTGTTGAGCGCCTCCCAAAGAAATACCTGCACATGAACCTGGTGAAAAGTATAAACTTTCAAAATATTCCGATAAACCAGCGCTTGTAAGAACGTCTTGATCGGAATTGGAAGAAATGATTACATTTAACGGTTCACCAAGTTGAGAAGTAGGATCTATACGTGTTAACATACTTCCGCCATTATTCCTTGGATCTGTATAGCCATTATTTGATTGACGATTTAAAAGGGCGGGACTTGCCACAATTGTACCAGCACATTGAGCAACGATTGCCAAAGTCAAGAATGAAATATTGAATCGCATCATTTAAAGGAATTGCTGAACCAGCAGCAAATGGGAGATGACGATCACGGAGAATGATATGATTGTAATGAAAGAGAGAGAGTTTATCATATGATGCATACATCTTATATATTCTTGTTTTGGTAAGCATCACTCAATCGAGTATTTTGTTCGGGCTGTGTGGATTGACAGTTATCTGCACCCTGAAAACTCTTTTACACAAGACATAATAGAAAGCAACAAACATGTCTGCCAATTCTCAAACTCAAATCTCCACCCTAAAATCTAAAAATATTACACAGCCTTGCTTCCCGTTTAGAAGATTGTGCGGGAGTGTTGAACTGAAAGCCTTTAGCGTCGGCTTCTAAACGCGTCATGCATGAATGATATGCATCTTCACTCTACAAGTCGCCGCAAGATTTAACTCTGGATACACACATAGCTTGAAAATATTTCATAAAAGGCAATTCAATGACGACAAGATAAGCATCTAAGTCTGCATATATGCACTGCACATCATTCATATTTGACATCTAACGACAATCAATACGATGCAAATCATATAGCGATGGAGGTGTCATTGCAGAGTATCAATTACTTTGCAGATCAAATCAACGGATTGGATGGCGATCATGCACAATCAATCAAAAATCAATTCAGACGAACGGTGGAGTATGTATTGGTGAAAGATTTGGAGAAGAGATGGAATACAGAACGAAAGGCATGTTTGCAAGTTACCCTGGCGATATTGAGCATCTACAGAAAGTTGGACATTCAACCAGGCCAACGCTTCTTAGATCTCTTGGTTCATATCAATCCCGATCATGTTTCGGACATATTTCAACATCAATACGAAGAGAATGATATAGCAGAATTAGGGTACTGGCTAGTGGGCCTATGTGGAAAGTTGGTATGGGAATCCCACTCTGCTCTCTTTCTCGCCCATCGGATAGCCGAATCAGCATTCATGGGACCGGCGATCCTATTGGATTGTATCGCACAATACTTTTCACGCTCTTCACAACGTATAGACAATTCACAATTTCATGTCGTCGCATTTGATGCGCTCATTCAACGGCTAGACCAGAGCAAACAAGAGAAATGGATGCCTACAATGCGTTCATGTCGACACATAATACCAACAAGTACAAAGCTTACATTGATGGAACAACAATTCCAACGTAGAAAGAACGAGAATGAAAAGTTGGTCATGTATGATCACATCTATGCAGGAACAGCGTATAGAAGAGATGCTCCCGATCAAAAACACGTTTGTCATTTAAAAGTTCAAAGAGATCATCTCTTACAAGATTCTATGAATTGTTTTAATAAAATGTCAAAAGATATCGTCATTGATGGTTTGGATATCGCCTTTATAGGAGAAGATGGTCAAGATCGTGGCGGGTTAACGAAAGAATGGTGTTTACTAATGATTGAAAGTTTACGGGATATAATCCTCATTCAAACTGACGATCAGGCGGAGTTTATGGATCTTCGAAATGATTGTACTGAAGAACAGGCTCAATTGTTCGGGATCGTGCTGGGAATTGCAATCCTGCGAAGGGTGGCTATTGATGTCCCCTTAGCCCCATACGTCTATGATCTTTTAAGCAGCTCTGATACAAATACACAGCCGTCATTGGACATGCTTCACTACACACGACCTGGATTGGCTGATGGCCTTTCCAAAATAATGACATGGGATGAAGTGAAGCAAGGAAGCATTGAGGATGTCTTGGGTGTTGACTTCACGTTTTTTGATGAGAAGAATGCCAAATCTATCAACCTCCTACCGAATGGGGATCAAATCACGGTCTCGATGCAAAATAGGTCAAAGTATGTTGATGCAATTCTCTTCTATCTCTTGCAAAGACGGATTCAAGACACTCTGTTCAACATACGAGAAGGGTTTTCACGTGTTTGTTTTGGCATCAGTGGTTTGGAATTGTTCACCTTTTCCGAATGGAGTTCACTCACATACGGAAAAGAAATGGCAGCCAATACGGCATCTTTACAAAGATCTTGTCAAGTTTTGATGCATGCCAAAAGCGCAAAAGAAAGAGAAGAGATGCATACTTATCTCGCCTTATTTTGGTCAATCGTTGATGATTTCTCGAGAGACGACTTGCGTAATTTACTTCACTTTGTCACTGCAAGTCATCGAATGCTCACCTTGCGATCTATGAATGATACCGCGGGAAAGGAATCACCTTTCACCATCCGTTTGTTGGATCCAATACCGACAAGTATGCAGACCTATCCTCTACCCACTGCTTCGACGTGCAGCAATACACTCTTCTTACCTCAGTATCCATCTTATGACATCCTTCAACGATGTCTCTTGTTTGCCATACGGAATGGCAATCAAGGATTCGGCCTTTCATGAGAAAATCGCAGCAACTCATTTGTACTTTACCCACACGCATTTGTACTTTACACATTCTTAGACTTTAATATATGCATTAAGGTATCATGTCGTGAACGTCTATTGAATCATAAAAAAAGAGGTCTCAAACCCTCAACACTCGAACTGATCGTCCCGAAGTCATTGCTAGCCAATCAATGTCTGGCCCTGACTTATTTCCGTATTCGTCCCACTCTTGTACCACTCCTCCTCCCGATTTGTTGGTCGAGGAACCTCCAAGTGTTGGCAATCGTAGCCATGCGACATTGTTCACCATCTCTTCTGCACTATATGCTAATATTGGTACTTCCGCTCCTATGCTTGAATTCACACCTCTATCCGAAGAAGGAGCAGGACTTGGACCTGCTCCGTTACGTGACCTTCTTCCTTGAGCCGATGCACTTCGTAATGTTGCGCTTGCCAGATCATACACCAAGCATTGAGAATCATCCCCGGCTGTACAGATCATGCCTTTACTTGATCCTCCACTGAATCCCGTTCCTGGAGGTCCCCATGCAACAGCATTGATTGCGCCTTGATGACCACGTAGTTCTAGAATAGGACTTCCAGGTGCACGAACATCCAAGATTTGAACGCTATCGGAATCCAAATGAAAGGTTGCAAGGTAATTCGCATCCCAAGGATTGAATGCGATCCTTAGTAGAGGTGCTGCTAGATTTTCGTGACTCATTCCACTGCTTGGTCTGCTGGTATCACCATTATTTCCTCCGCTGCCGGTGCTCATTGGACCTGGATTGCCGGTTTCATAGATGATCGTAGAATGTTCCAAACTTCTCAAGTCAAACACACGAACGCTTCCATCTGCTCCCACACTTGCAAATACGTCCGAACTTCCGGGGCACCAATCAACATCATACACTTCACGATCGTGTGCGATCAATTGAGTCAATGCGGTTCTAGAAGGTAAATCCCAAATCGTACAAGTCGTATCGATTGAAGAAGTCACGATCAAATTGGGCGAAGGAACGTTCCAAGAAAATGAAGTGAGCGGAGCAGGTGATGTTGTTGTGTTTTTCGAATGTGCCAAAACACTCTTTTCACGTAATGCGAATGGGTATCCTTTCCCTGATCGATCTCCTAAAAAGCCTGAACCGCTTCCACCTCCATCCTCTTCTCGCAAGCATTCCCAGATACGCAGACAGTCTGCTGTTGTGGCCAAAAGTTCTCGGTCTGGATAACGGGATATTGCATCGTAGCCGCCTGTGCCATCTTCTACATCTCCACTTCCCCAAGAGTCGCCCTTGGATTGCTTATAATAGGATGACGACCTTCCGTCGTTTCCTCCACTACCACCTTCATCTAGAGTAGAAGGTTGGAAAGCGATCCTGGTAGCAGGATATGGATGAGCCGAATCCGCAACAGGCGCAAGGGTTGGTAAACCATATTCATCATCCGTTACGCCTAAGATTTGTATCCGATTAGTATATTCGTCTACAAAGCTACCTATCGCTATTCGAGCATCACGAGGTATTCCAGAAGGATTTGAATTTGATGAAGATGATGAAGAGTTTTGATTGTTGTTCTGCTGTTGATAAGGATTTCCTCGAATTGTTTCTTGCCATTTTGATGAAGATGCATTTGTTGAAGGAGATGTTGACCAAGCCAATGCATGAACAGGCCAAGGTGCCAGATATTCAAAGTTGGATATATCGTTCATTGTGAGGTTGTCGTATCCTCTCTCATCTGCCAAGTGACTTTTATGAAACCAATCGAGTACGGAAGGATCGGATAGGGATGATGATGAAGTCAATGCATTCAAATTCCATCAGAACGTGTTGCAGTCAAAGCGCAGTTTGGTTCAATACACACACAACACACGCGTAAGAAGCTTGTCTGAAGTTTAAAGTCGGCGCGCTATTGCACTAATCGGTGTTGGATTGCGTGCGTATATGCGTATGATAGTGGAATATGCTATGCTAACCAACGACTAATAGTACGAACGGCGATGACATGATTCAGCATGTTCTCTTGAGCCATAAGCCAAAGTATGAAATGAGACGTAATCAAAGATGGAATTCTTTAAGAGATCGCTCAGGCACAAGTAGTGGGAGGCAGTCTTTTTAAGCCTATTTTGCGAGCGAAAGATTGGCCCAGAAAGATAAGTGGAAGTGCAAAATGGCCGAAGAGTACTTCGGTAGCGTACTACTATTCATCGCAGGATAGTTCGATACGTTAGTACCCTTCCGGCACGTTAAGTATACTGACTAATGATACACAGAAACCAACAGCGAAGACATGATTGAGCATGTACTTGAGGCTTTGTTCACTTTTCGTATTTCCTTGTGAGACTGCAAACGGTTGAGAAGAGGAAATGAGGTCAAGGAAGACTCCTCCGCTGACTCTATTGACGAACTCTGTGTGGCATCTTGTTTTGATTCATGCACTTCTACCTCCCTTCCTCCCTTCCTCCCTTCCTCCCTTCCTCCCTTCCTCCCTTCCTCCCTTCCTCCCTTCCTCCCTTCCTCCCTTCCTCCCTTCCTCCCT
>NW_020289949.1:69635-72241 GCF_003144205.1 Meira miltonrushii
TTTTTCTTTTTTCTGATCTTCTTTTTTAATGCAGTTGCAAAGCGAGATCTCGCTTCAGGATGTGTGAGAGGAGGAGTGCGAGGAGGATTGCGAGGAGGAGTGTGCGGAGGAGTGAGAATAGCAAAGAACGAGTTCTTTGATCCCAAGAAAGGGTAGCGTGAGGATGAGAAAGCAAGTGTCGTATAAGACGTTGCAAGAGTGATCATGTCGCCATTTTGATTGATGATCAAGTAATGCCCTCTTGATCATGCAAGTTGTTTGTGAAGTGAATATTGGAACCGTTGAGTAAACATGGTGCTGCTGTGACAGTATCGGAAGACGTGAGTAATGGCAATGGCAAGTGCACCATTCCGGCTAATGTTTCACTTGTTCGGATGATACGTTCGAATTTCGATCCTGCGTGCATCGGCAAAGGGAAAAGCGATGTATTCGACTGCTCTCCTTGATCTTTCGAAGATTTTCTCGAATTGATCGGGGAAACACTTGGTTGATTTGGGCCCCATTTAGTTGTTTGTGGGAGAGGTGTGTGACGTTGATTGTACGATTGGTGGATTTCGAACAAGAAGAGAATGATGCTGCTTGAATGAGCTGTGATCCATGAATCAGGATTGGATGATGCCGGTTGAGTGAGGACGCATATGAGATGGCGTTCGTTGAATTTTTCAAAGTCTTTCCCGGAGCGTCAAAGAAGATCTTGGTTGGCTAGGTTGTATGCTGGCGTTTGCACTTGTGAGCCTTTTCTTGCGAAGTGATGTCATGCTTGTTTGCATTTGAGTGCCACAATCATTGTTTTGTGATGCTGATTGGATGGCAATTGGATCTTGAATGATAAGGGGGCCTTTGGATTTGGAATGAGAAGTGGGTCTTGAATGACAAGTGAATGATGATTGGAATGAGATGTGGGTGTTGGGAGTTGGAGTCAGGCCAAAAAGGCGGACTGTATAGACCTTTCTTTCATTCGTTTCACAGTTTTCAGAATTGGTAGGGTTTTCCCTATATTGCGAGATGATCTTTCATGAATCTCGAAAGGTTTCATCTGGTCGGCTTTTGAATGCGGATGAGAAGAGGCCACCAACAGTCTCTTCTTACTCCGCCGTCATCATCTTCTCCTCATTCCACCGTCATCATCCTCTTCCCATTTTACAGTCATCACCCTCTTCTCCCTTTAGGTGTTTATGTTTAGAGGAGGGTCTCTGGAAAGTTGCGAAACGAGAAGTTCTGGCTCATCTTACTCTCGTTACGCCAACAAGTCGGACAGGATAGACGCTTCTTTGATGAAGTGTATTTGATCCGTCATCCGAAGACATCTGCGCTCAAGACCGATGCTTCTTCGACTGCAAGTGATCGCTTGCAAGAGACCTTTGAATGCGAGTGCAGAGTCATCCTCAAATCTAGAAAAGTTTGCCCGACTTGATCGACCTCACTTCAACCCAGCATATGACGATGAACTTCTTCGGCAAAGTTGAACGGATGTCACTGGGAGAAGCAGTCAAAAAGTGTGAAGTGGGAGCGTGGGAAAAGACGGCAGAAGAAAGACAATTGTTGATGTCAAGTGTACCATTTCTCCTGTTGAGACTGCTCTGCAGTCTCTTGATGAATTCTGTGTGGCATCCGGAGCAGTCTCTTGATGATTTCTGTGTGGCATTCTGTGATGAATTCTGTGTGGCATCTTGTGTCGAGTCTTGCACCATTTCTCCTGATGAGATTGCTACGCTGACCCTTGACGAGTTCTGTATGGCATCCGGAGCAGTCTCTTGATGAATTCTGTGTGGCATACTGTGATGAATTCTGTGTGGCATCTTGTGTTGAGACTTGCACCATTTCTTCTGTTGAGACTTGCACCATTTCTTCTGTTGAGATTTGTACCACTTCTTCTGTTGAGACTGCTCCGCTGACTTTTGATGAACTCTGTGTGGCATCTGGAGCAGTCTCTTGACGGAATCTGTGCTGCATTTGAAGCAGCCTCTTGATGAATTCTGTGTGGCATCTTGCTTTGAGACTTGCACCATTTCTTCTGTTGCGACTTGCAGCATTTCTTCTGTTGCGACTGTTCCGCTGACTCTTAAAGAACCTTATATGGAATCTTACGAACTACTCCGGTGACTCTTGACGAACCTTATATGGAATCTTGCGTTAGGTCTTGCGCTTCTACCTTCCTCCCCACCTTTTGCCCTTCCTTCTTCTGCACGAGTCTCTTCTTCTCCAGAAACTGCCAGTGCTTACTTGTAAGAGCCCGATGAATACGAGTGCAGAGACATCATGAATGAAGAAACTTTGACCGGCTTGATCGACCTCACTTCAAATCAACCAACGATGACGGACTTCTTCGGTAATGTTGAACGGATGTAAAGCCAGGGACGGTGAGGTGAAAGTATAAGAGCGATCTTGAGTGACGTACGAGATGACTTTTCATGAATTTTGAAAGGTTTCATCCGATCGAAAGAGGAAGATCTTGGCTGACTTGGACCCCATTCAGGCGTTCATACTTGTGAGCTCTTTCCATGAAGTGACGCGGGTCGTGTTTGCGTTGATTGCCGCGATCAATGTTATGTGACGACTTGAAAAGAGAAGTCTGTGATGCTGACTGTACGATGTGTGGATCTCGA
>NW_020289949.1:72294-73730 GCF_003144205.1 Meira miltonrushii
GAGATTGATGCCGGTTGAATGAGGTGTGATCATCGAATGAGAAGTGGATGATGCCGCTTGCGCGAGGACGCATATGAGATGGCGTTCATTCAATTTTCAAAGGATTTTACCGGTGCATCAATGGAAGACCTTGCTTGGTTAGGGATGCATGCCGGCGTTTGCACTTGCGAGCCTTTTTTGTGACGTGAAGTGATGCCATCTTTGCTTGTATTTGAGTGCCACAATCATTGTCTTGTGAGAAATTTGTGATGGTGACTGAATGACAACTGGATCCTGAATGACAGGTGGATCTTGAATGTCAAGTGGATGACGATTGGAATGAGAAGTGGATGACGATTGCGGGATGAGAAGTGATGACGATTGCGGGAAGAGAGATGGATGACGGTTGCGGGATTAGAAGTGAGTGTTTGTGGTAGAGATTATATGGAACGAGAAGTAGGTAATGCTGGCTGGATATGAAGTGATTCTCAAATGAGAAGTAGATCTTTTCTTTGATTTTTCTTTTGATTTTTTATTGATCTTTTCTTTGATTTTTCTTTTGATTTTTTATTGATCTTTTCTGTCTCTTTATCTTTCTTTTTTGATCTTCTTTTCTTTTTTCTTCTTTTTTTATTTTCTTTTTTCTTTTTTCTTTTTCTTCTTCTTTTCTTCTTCTATTTTTATGCAGTTGCAACGCAAGATATTGCTTCAGGATGTGTGAGAGGAGGAGTGAGAATAGCAAAGAACGAGTTCTTTGATCCCAAGAAAGGATGGCGTAAGGATGAGAAAGCAAGTGTCGTGTAAGATGTTGCAAGAGTGATCAAGTCGCAATTTTGATTGATGATCAAGTAATGCCATCTTAACCATGAAAGTTGTTTGTGAAGTGAATTTTGGAACCGTTGAGTAAACATGGTGCTGCTGTAACGGTGTCGGAAGACTTGACTAATGGCAATGGCAAGTGCACCATTCCGGCTGATGTTTCACTTGTTCGGATGATACGTTTGAATTTTGATCTTGCATGCATCAGCAAAGGGAAGAACGATGGATTCGACTGCTCCCTTGATCTTTCGAAGACTCTCTCGAATTGTCCGGGGAAACATTTGGTTGATTTGGGCCCCATTCAGTCGTTTGTAGGAGAGGTGTGTGATGTTGATTGTACGAAGTGGATTATACCAGTTGAATGAGGACACAGATGAGATGGCGAGCATCAATGGAAGACCTTGGCTGGCTAGGTTGTATGCTGGCGTTTGCACTTGTGAGGCTTTTTTTTGTGAAGTGAATTGATGCCTTGTTTGCTTGTATTTGAATGTCAAAATCATTGTCTTGTGAGAAGTTTGTGATGCTGATTGGATGGCAAGTGGGTCTTGAATGACAAGTGGATGATGATTGGAATGAGATTGGGTGGTGGGGGTTGCGGTCGATCCGAAAAGGCGGATTACATATAATGTACCTTTCAT
>NW_020289949.1:74385-118482 GCF_003144205.1 Meira miltonrushii
CAGATGGGCGCCTTTTTGCGAAGGGAGAGCGTGTGGAAGTGGGTGGTGGTTCTGGGATGAATTTGAAAAGGGAATTCGAGTATTTATACAAAAGACAGACCTCTCTTCACAGTTTTCAGAATTCAGATGATTTTCCCTAGACTGTTAAGTATGTCAAAATCGAATCTGACAGACAGGTTAACTTACCATAATCCACATGCATGTTACATGAACAAAAAGACCATCCAATTGCTAGCATGATTCACAGTTCTAGGCTTTCGTTGGACCATCCGATGGAATAAATATCCCGTTCTTTCGGCTTCCCGGCAATTGATGCTTGGCAGCCTTAACATGTCTGATATATTGCATCGCTGCTGCTTTATGTTTGACCAGCTTGAGTTCTTATCAACCATCAGATGGATCTGAGATGTCACGCTTTGTTGACGTTTGCACAATGGCTTTCTCTATAGCTTCGATCTACCTGCACAATCTGCAGCCGCAATCCTCAAGTATCTCTGCTAACCATCCGATGGTTTTGAGATATCCCACTTTTCGGGCTTTCAAACGAGCACTTCTTTGACAAAGCATCTGCAGCTGCTATTTATAACTCTTACCAACCATCCGATGGTTCTGACATACCCCGCTTTTCTAGATTTTCGGCAATTACTCTCTCCATTTCTCAGATATGATCACTTGACTCGGCTCTCTTATCCATTGAAACTTCTGCAGCGACGTTCCGCTTTGCAGGTGGTGGTGAATGAGTTGGAGCTTTGGATGGTGAATTAGTTTCGCCGAGATTTGATTTGAGAATCGGTGTAGTTGTTTCCCAGCCAAAGGGTTCACCGATACATGTGAAGTGTGAGCGGCAGATGAAAGTACAATTTTGATCAATAGATGGACATGCTTATGTCCATCACTTTTGCACTCCTGCGTGAGTCCAATGATGAAGGAAAGAGTCAAGCAGAACATTTCATTTTTTTAGTGACTTTCTTCTTGCATAAAGTCACGCTAATATGGAGTATACGTAGGCGTGCGTGCGTGCGTAGGGTAGCATACATCCATTGTCAGCCAATTTGATTACTTATCCTTTTGGATGACCATGATGAGAAAAGACTTGAATTTGAATAGCCCATTCAAAAAAAGCATGTCACATCATACCTGCTGCTCCCGTTACACATGCATCGATGGGTCATTTGACTGGCCATGTCAATAACGATAGGTGCATACACAAAACTTTCACCATCTAAAGGTTTGACACCTTCACTCATACCAGCAGAGCAGAATGGTGCCGCAGAGGTCTCAAAAGACGGACAAGAGAGCAGAGTGCAGCAAACTTATCAAAGCTGCAAAGAAAGCACTTACCGAGAAGCCGGAAAAGCGGGATATGTCAGATCCGCTAGATGGTCAGTAAGAATTACAGATCGCAGCTGTAGATTATTTGTCAAAGAAGTGTTCGCTCAAAAGCCAAGAAAGGCCAGAATTGTCAGAAACATCGAATCGTTGGTAAGAGTCATAAATAGTAGCTGCAGATGATTGGTCAAAAAGTATTCGTTTGAAAGCCAGCAAAGCGGGATATCTCAAAACCATCGGATGGTCAGCAGAAAGAACTGAGGATTACGGCTGCAGATTGTGCAGATAAATCCAAGCTATCAAGCAAGCCATTATGCAAACGTCAAAGAAGCGTGATATCTCAGATCCATCAGATGATTAGTGAAAATTATAAATAGCAGCTGCAGATGATCCGACAAAGAAATATTCGGCTGAAAGCCAGAAAAACGGGTTATTTCAGATCCATCGGATGGTTGACAAAAACTCAAGATGGTCAAACATAAAACAGCAGCGATGCAATATATCAAACATATTAAGGCTGCCAAGCATAATTTGCCGGGAAGCCGGAAGAACGGGATATCTTAATTCCATCGGATGGTCCAAGGAAAGCCTAGAACTGTAAATCATGCTAGCGAATGGATGGTCTTATCTTTTTCTATAACATGCATCTCAGTTGACCTGTCAGATTCGATTTTGACATACTTGACAGTATAGGGAAAATAATACGAATTCTGAAAAGTGCGAAACGAATGAATGAAAGGTATATAAAGTCCCCTTTTTTGATTGAATCCAACCCCCAACACCCACATCTCATTCCAATCATCATCCACTTGTCATTCAAGACTCACTTCTCATTCCAGATCCACTTCTCATTCCAAGCCCACTTCTCATTCCAAACCCACTTCTCATTCAAGATCCCCTTGTCATTCAAGATCAACTTGTCATCCATTCAGCATCACAAATTTCTCACAAAACAATGATTGTGGCACTCGAATGCAAACAAACATGGCATTACTTCACTTCACAAGAAAAGCCCCACAGGTGCAAACGCCAAGGTCTTCTTTGACGCTTCGGAAAAATCCTTGAAAGTCCAATGAACACCATCTCATACGTGTCTTCGCTCAACCGGCATCATTCACTCCTCGTTTGTGGATCACCGCTCATTCAACCGGCATCATTCTCTTGTCCATCGAGATCCAACTATCGTACAATCAGTATCACGGATATCTCTTTTCAAATTGTCACACAACATTGATCGCGGCAATCAACGCAGGCACGACCGGCATCACTTTATGAAAAGAGCTCACAAATACAAACGACTGAATGGGATCCAAATCAACCGAATATCTCCCCGGAAGATTCGAGAAAATCTTTGGAAGATCAAGGAGAGCAATTGAATGCATCGCTTTTCCCTTTGCCGATGCACGCAAGATCAAAATTCGAGCGCATCAGCCGAAAGGGTGCACTTGTCATCGCCATCATTCAATTCTTCCGACACCCACCGTCACAGCAGCATCATGTTTCATTTTTGTCAGCATTCCCAATTTTTTGCATGATCAATTTACGCAACGGTTCCAAAATTCAGCTCACAAACAGCTTTCATGGTCAAGAGGGCTATACTTGGTCACCAATCAAGAAGGCGACATGATCATTCTTGCAACATCTTGTGCGACACTTGCTCTCTCATCCTTGCGTTATCCTTTCGTGGGATCAAAAAACTCGTTCTTTGCTACTCTCACTCCTCCTCTCACTCCTCCTCTCACACATCCCGAAGCAACATTTCGCTTTACAACTGCATAAAAAAAGAAGATAAAAATTAAAAGATAAAAGATAAAAAAAAAATAAAAGATAAAAGATAAAAGATAAAAGATAAAAAATAAAAAAAATAAAAAGGTCAAAGAAAAGAAAAAAAAAAGAAAAAGATGACCTACTTCTCATTTGAGAATTACTTCATATCCAACCAGCTTTACCAACTTCTCATTCCATAATATATCTACCGCCAACACTCACTTCTCATCCCGCAATCATCATCCACTTCTCATCCCGCAATCATCATCCACTTCTCATCCCGCAATCATCATCCACTTCTCATCCCGCAACCAACATCCACTTTTTATCCCGCAATCTTCATCCACTTCTCATTCCAATCGTCATCCACTTGACATTCAAGATTCACTTGTCATTCAAGACCCGCTTATCATTCAAGACCCACTTGTCGTTCAGTCAGCATCGCTAATTTCTCACAAGACAATGATTGTGGCACTCAATCCAACATGGCATCACTTGACTTCACAAGAAGAGCCTCACAAGTGCAAATGCCGGCACGCAACCCTAACCAATCAAAGTCTTCTTTGACGATCAATGAACGCCATCTCATACGTGTCCTCACTCAACCGCCATCATCCACTTTTCCTTTCTGGATCACAGCTCATTCAGAGGGCATCAATTATTCGTCATTCGGAGAAGAGCTCCTCATTTCAACGGCATCATCCACTTCTCATTTGATGATCACATCTCATTCAAGCGGCATCGATCTCTTGTCATTCGAGAATCACTCCCCATTCAAACGCAATCATCCACGTCTCATAAGCATTCATGGATGACAGCTCATTCAACCGGCATCGTTCTCTTGTCACCCGAGGTCAACCCATCGTACAATCAACATCACAAACTTCTCTTTTCAAGTCGTCATACAACATTGATCGCGGCGATCAACACAAACACGACCCACTTCACTTCATGAAAAGAGGCTACAAGCACAGACGCCTGATTGGGGCCCGAATCAGCCACGATCTTCTTTTTCCGATCGGATGAAACCTTTCAAAATTCATGAAAAGTCATCTCGTACGTCACTCAAGATCGAATCATGACATGGCATTCGAGCAAGTGGGACAACAGAAGAAATGGTACACTTGACATCATCATTTGTCTTTCCTCTGCCCTCCTTTCCATGTGTTCACCTCACACTCTTTGGCTTCACTTCCGTTCAACATTACCGAAAAAGTTCGTCATCGTTGGATGTTTTGAAGTGAGGACGATTAAGCCGGTCAAAGTCTCTTCATGAAGAAGGAGGAGGTGCAGAAGAAGGAAGGGCAGAAGGTGGGGAGGAGGTGCAGAAGAAGGAAGGGCAGAAGGTGGGGAGGAAGGGGAGAAGGAGGAAGAGTAGAACGAGGAAGTACAGGACTTAACACAAGCTGCCACACAGAACTCATCGATAGAGTCTGCGGAGCAGTCCACCTTGACCTCATTTCGTCTTCTCAACCGTCTGCAGTCTCAAAGGGAAATGCAAATGGCGGACAAAGCATCAAGAGATGTGTTTCCTCTCCTCATCCTTTCTGATATCCTCTCCTCCATCTGCCGTAATCATCCTCTTCTCACTCCTCAATCACGATAACGTAGGTTGAACGTCAGGGAGACTTTGATTGTGGGATGAGAAGAGGATGATGGTTGCGGCTTATGGAGTGAGAATTGGATGGTTGCGGAATAAGAAGAGGAGAAGGATTGCGGAGTGAGAAGAGGGTGATGATTGTAAAATGGGAAGAGGATGATGACGGCGGAAGGATAAGAGGATGATGATTGCGGGGTAAGATCAAGTACTGCCTTCTTGAACTGGAAGAGAATGACACCGATTGAATGAGAGGCGGCTTCTGAATGCGGATCAGAAGAGACCACCAACAGTCACTTCACCATCCTCTCCTCATTCCACCGTCATTATCCTATCTTCCTTCCGCGATCATCATCCGCCCCTCATCCAAGGAATCACATCAGGAGGCACCGTCAGAGGTACCACACCGGAAAAATTTGTCAGAATCAGCACATCATAGAGGATAGTTAGAGGTGTCACATCAAAAATACATATATTATCAGCATCATCATCATTCTTCGCCTACCCATTGCTCAGCAAGTGGGCCTAACACTGGGAGAAACGGAGATCGTGCTAATGTCGGGGCCGCATTTGCTGCGTTTGAACTAGATAAAGCGGTGTGATCGAGTATTTGGTCAGCTTACAATCCTAAATAAAAGTCTTGATTGTACAAGAAGAACTCACCCACAAACCCAAGAATATCCCAATGAAGCCATTCCAACGATAATGCTAAAGGTATACCAACCAAACCAAGAATGTAAAATCCATAACAGTAGAACGTTTGCAACGCCGAACAAGCCTGCTTGGTAAGCATGAAAGCGTACGAGATCATTTTCTGTTTCCCATATTAGTAATAGCACACTTGTGAACGGAGGTAAACCCCAAGTAGCAAAGCATAGATTTGATAAATTCCAACCTTGTGAAGTTGAATAACTTAGATGATCAGGTCTAGAAGCATTGCTTGGACCTAGTCCTGCCCCACCGCCAATTTGACCATTTTGTGACCAAGCTGGTTGATTTCTATATTGTGATTCAATCGATGCGGGGCCACCTCCAACTCCGGATGAGGCTGTTGCCCAAGCAGGCCTTGCTTGGTTTGCGTTTGCTGGGGTATAAGGTGAAGATGATTGATAAGATTCTGTAGCATATCTAGGATCGAAATCTGTATCGATAGATGCTCTAGTCGCAGCTGTTGTTGGGTCGTATATCCGTGATGCTTCACCATTTGCTGTTTGTGATTGTTGAGTTGAAGATCTTCCTCCTTCTTGATGAGGAACAGAGGGAGCTGAGGATCTTGATGTGTTTGATTCGGCTAGCAAAGCCTTCTGCCTCTCATCTGGAGGAGGTTGATATGGCGCAAAGTTGGCGCCAGACATGATTGAGTGAGAGTGATAATGATTGTTGTACTGGAAGCTGTCAATAAATGCAACTTATCGGCTATTTTAGATTTTAGGCTCTTTTATCGGATAATAGGAGCATGACTGAAATTGTCGCGTTGTCTTATTTATTTTCCGTCTCTCGCACGGTCCGAAAACAGGCGTCTAAATCACTTTTCTCTGAAGCATACATCCTTTCACTTCTTACCACCTCACCCTCCTCAAGTGGTGGTCATTCCCATCGCTAATCCATCATCATGCTCGTGCCTCCGCCAAACTTTGGCATGGTGGAAGAAAACTTATATCGTTCAGGCGCTCCCGATTTGCTCAATTTACCTTTTTTGGAAACCTTGGCTTTGAAAAGTATCATTTGGCTTGCACCTGAAGAACCAGAAGAAGCATTGTGAGTGTGAAATAAGAACTTGTTAGGCTTCACACTCTAACTTAAGCTGATTTATGATACCCATCATGATAACAGCGTCGATTTCTGTCTCTCTCACGAGATAAAGTTGCATCACCTTGGCGTTTTGTACAGCACAAATTCTTGGGATCCAATCACGGAAGATATTGTGCTAAAAGCCCTTCATCTGCTCGTTCAACCATCAACGTATCCGGTTTTGGTAATGTGCAATCTAGGCAGACATCGTACAGGAACAGTGATTGGATGTTTGCGTAAATTGCAAAAATGGTGCTTGTCCGCCATTCTGGAAGAATATAGAAGGTATGCTGGACAAAAAGTTCGCGTGATGAACGAACAGGTGAGTCTCTCTCAAAAGCAAGCATGGTTGAACATTCATTAACCTATTTTCTTGCTTTTACAGTTCATCGAATTATTCGACGAAGAGTTGGTCTTTGGCTGAATACTACGCCATCGCTGTATTTGTATGATACCCTGTTTGTCATATGTTTGCTCTACAATATGCATCTGTAATTTTAATGTTTCACATATTTCAAACATTGAGGACGATTCTGTAGGGAAACTTTTTCGTATTTCATTTTACCGCATCTCTTAACAACACATAAGGCATACAAGTGGAAACAATCTTGATTATAATTTAAAACGACTTTGTCTATTGGTTCAATTTGGAAATCACTTGCTTCAATCCAAACAAGGCTGTTGCCACATCACCAGAAGATGAAGACGCCAATTGAACGTATTGCGACAATGCTGCTTGTTGATTACGTGCATCGATCGCTTGACAAATTCCAATCAGTGCTTGAACCGTACGAGCATCCAAAGTTCCACAATTGAGCAAATCCAACAACAAATTTACACGTTTATCCACATCATCGGCCATTCTCTTTTGTGCAGGTGGCGTGATAGATTTGAATCTTGCCAATTCCTTTGACAAGGTTTGCAAGATCGGTTTTGCATTATCGGGAATATGTGAGCGATCGCCTGGTGGATATTTGGTCGCTGGTTTGGCAGGTGTTGCACTTCTGTTCGGAGGTGCACCTGCTCCTGCACCGGGTGTCGTGGATCGAAGAGGCACATTTGAGGGTGGACCTGAAGGTGGAATTGCAGGCATCGGAGGACGAGCAAATCCGCTGCCTGGTGGTCCTTGTTGATGTTGCGGAGCTCCACCATATTGTGAAGGTGGTGGTTGTTGACCCATCGGACCGCCAAATCCAGATTGTTGACCAGGTCCAAGAGGTCCAGGTGGTGGTGGAACGGAGACTTGTCCAGGTCCGGGTGCATAAGGTCCACTTTGTGCTTGTTGTGGTGGCTGCTGTGATTGTTGGTATGACGGCTGTCCTCCACCAGGTCCTGGTCGTACTCCGCCCGGTGTGCTACCTCTTGGAGGTGGTCCAGCATTTTGTGGTGGTGGTGGACGCATTCCCTGTTGTTGAGGCGCAAAAGGTGCTCCAAGACCAGATCCAGGTCTACCGTAAGGTCCGCCAGCACCTCCTGGAGGTGGACTCATCATTCCACGAGGCGGTTGAATACCTCTTGGTGGAGGTGGAACAGCTCCCGTGCCTGCACCTTGTTGAGCGCCACCATAAGAAGGTTGCATTGGAGGCGTAGAACTTGCATTATTGTATGCAGGTGCATTTGGGAATGGACTGGTGATTGGCTGAGCTGATGATTTGTTACTCATTGCACTTGTTGTACGCTTAGGAGCCAAATTGCTGGGAATATCGTTCCACCCCCCATCTGGCTTCTTTGGCGGTGGTGGCGGTGGAGCAGCTGCTAGCGTAGATTGATGACCATACGATCCTGCTGGTGGAGCAAAGTTGGACTGCACATCTGGAGCTCCAATGACTGGTGGCGGTGGTGCGGCTACCAAAGGTTGAACAGGAGCATAGGCTGATTGACTTTGAATCGGTTGTTGTTGCAATGCTGGTGGAACATTGGCTTGCACTGGAGGTGCATATGCAGATGGAGCGGGAGCAGCATTTGCAGATGCTTGACCGTATGGATCGTATGTGTTACTTGCTCCATACGATCGGTAACCAGAGTTGACGCTTTGACCGTATGGATCATACGATGCAGCAGTATTATTAACAGCTGCGGGGGCATACGCATTTGTAGAGACTGGAGCTCCAGCAGCAGCGGCTGCAAATACCGAAGCAGAGTTATTGGCAGCAGCGGTAACGGCAGCAGCTCCTTGACCGCCTGTCTTTGCTTGATCGGCAAGACGTAAACGTTCGCGAGCCAATCCGCTGATATTTTCTGTTCCGACATGATAGTCCAATGGTGTTTGATTGATGTACTTGAGAGCAGGAGCAACCAATCCTTGATCTGCCAAAAGGTCAACATACTCTAGAATGCGATCGTACAAAGGTGCTAGTTTGTATGTTCGTGCTGCAGCCATTTCTTCACTTGAAGCAACTTGAGCAATATCCACATCGACATAATTCACTGCACTTTGGAATACGATAATCTTCTCCATAAATGACTGCAATGCTTCTGCATGAGCAGAGTATAAGCTTGTTGATTCAGCATTTATTGACGTTCCATTCACTTGACCATGCTGCAATGCCTTTTCTTCTTCCTTCATTTCGTCAATCCACATAGATGCAACCTTTTCGAGTTTACCAGCAGCCAAATAGCATAATACCGCGTTCTTACGGAAAGTCTTTCCAGAGGTGCTATTTTGCGTTTGAGTATATTGGAATTCGAGACGTTGACCGAGCTGTTCGGCAAGGTTGACAAAGTCCTCGTTGCGCTTGGCGAAAGTGCAGATGACGACAAAGATCTCTTGCCATTCAGTCAAATCAGCATTTTGAACAATGTCTGACAAATCGTCGCTAACGATGCTCTGGAACAAACGTAGGTAAGGCAAAGAAGCCGTCTTACGTTCAAAGTAGGCCTTTTGTGTACGTGCCAACAATTCCGGTCCACCACGAACGGCCAACAAGATTGCATCTGCATGACGATCTGTTGATAGACACAAAGAAACAGCAGATTGGAAGTCGCCAAGGACCAAAGCTCGAGTGACCAGCTTGTCAAATTCTGACTCATTTTCAGGATAAATTCTGAAATTATTTGCACGAAGACTTTCAGAAGCGATTGAGGATGGTCTCGGCGATCCTGCTGTTGCAGCCACGGATGCGGTAGGACCCGTTGTAGTGCCAGCAAACAAATGATCAGGGACGGCTGATTTGGCGGGTGCAGATCCTAGCGAATTGAACAGATCGGCAGCATCACCACCACTGCTTTGTTGAGCATCGAACGGATTGGGTTCAGAGTCAAAAGCTGTTGGTGGTTCAGCAATGTCTGAAGCTGGTGCGGAAACATCTGCCAAGCCTGCCGTGGCAGGAGGTGTTTTGTCTGCATTGATGTCACCGTCCAATCCAGGAATGACTGCATTTGCAGTTGATGCAATATCTTCGTTCACTAAAGCAGCTTCAGATGTTCCATTGAGACCTGGTGTACCAGGAGCACTGAGTCCAGGAGCTGTTACAGCAGACGTCTGCTTGAATGCTCCAATTGAGCTTGAAATCTTGGCAGCAACTTCTTCTTTAGAGAATCCAAGTAGGGTAACCAATTCATCACGATTGTCGGCCTGGAAGAGTGTTTGCAACGCTTTCCAATTGGCTACATCATCTGGTCTTGTTGAAGGATCGCTACTTCGCTCGGCACAGAAGGAAGCCAAGCTTTGTGAATCAATTGCGTCTTGCAGTCTCTTGGCTCGCGCTGCAATTGATGGCTCAGTGACAACATCACGAAGATGCACGACTGCACTTTGTGTGTGTCCCTTCTCCCCTGGCAAGTTACTGGTGGAAACAAGCTGGCCTCCAAATGCAAATGTTGCACTGATGGGTTTCTTGAGCCATTTCGGTGGCTGCGTAAGCGAGATTCCTCGATTGTTTGCTTCACTTTGTGCGGGCAATGAGTTAAAGACGTCATTGACATCAGTAGGTGCAGCAGATGTATCTATCGGAGTTTCTTGTTGATTTGTATCCTGCACTGAATTGATGTTGATTCTACCGTCAAAGCTGGCAACTGCGACTAAATTTGGATTCTTGGGACACCACTGCACGTCATAGCTCCAATTTTGGCTTGCAGGTAGTTCTCCAACATTTTGACCGGATTGCGGATTCCAGCAAATTGTTCTGTTATCCTTACCACAAGAGAGCAATAGATCCGCATCTTGTTTGCACCATGAGAGAGACAGAATACCGCCATTATGACCTGAGAGAACTTTTTCAGGAGCTCTTGAATTTCTCAGATCCCAGAGCATTACCACAGGAGAGGCATCGTCATCACTCGCAGTGGCCAAACGAGTAGGTTGTTCAGGATGCCAGCATAAAGCACCCATTCCTCTTCTTGCTCCACTAGCTAAAGGACCGCCGGGAGCCATTCCATTTGTGTTCCCTCCTGCTGTGCCAGCACCTCCACCGTATGCCAAGGCGGTTAGTTCTTTCTTGTTGCGCAAATCCCAGACGACGGTATAGCCTGAGCTACTGGAAGTTGCCAAGATGTGCGGTACTTCACCGTTCCAGCTAAGTGCGGTGATTTCGTCCAATTTTGATGAGCGTGCACCGGGTGAGAATGGCTTACCAGGATTACTGAGATCCCAGATAAAGATTTCACCATTCACACCACCACTTGCGAGTAAATTGGGCTGCTTGGGATTAAAGTGCAAACCTTTGACTGGTCCAGAATGTTGATTGTTTCTCAGAACGCTAGCACTTCCATCCGTGACGCCATCGATCATCTTTTTGGCATCCCATAGGTTTAATTCGCCATTTTCCAGTCCAGCTGCAATCACACCCATCGGATACTTTTCACAAACGTATCCCCATGCTAGCCTGTTGAATCGTGCTCCGACAACAAGTTTAGCGATCGGTTGAACAACTTCGCCTGCGCCATAGTTTGGCTTCCAAATTTCCAATAAGCTGTCATTACTGAAACTCTCGTCCAATGCACCTGAAAGCGTTCCTGTTACGATCAAAGGTTCGGCATTTGGGATATTGGATGGTGACCAAGCAAAGGTTGCTGTTCTAGAAATGTAAGAACGCATCTTTGCTGTTCAAAGTTGAATTTGGCGGGCCAGCCGCAGCTGTTAAGAATGTATTTGACGATGACAGAAGAAAGTGACGATCGAATGATTTGCGAAAGAGTACTTCTCAGAAAAGATGTCGGAGAAGAACCTTGGTTTTCTGTCACAGATTGTTGAACCGTTCTATGATTGACGTGGGATATCAGCAACAATCTAGATGAGCTGAATAGATTGTTGTTTAAAGCGTGTTAGAATACGGCTTCTTATGTGATGATGTTGGAGGTGATCAAACCTAAAGACACGCGTACTGCACGTCTGATGAATGAAAGAGAGGCGCGAAGGACCTTCTAATTATTGCCATAGCGGGTCAAAGCACACACACACACACACAAGCACAAGCACAGCAAGCATTACACGTCAATGCATTGGTATTCCCTTTAGGCGGCGCAGCTTAATCTCTCTCTATGTGTGTGTCTCTGCCAGCCAAACAAAACGTTTAAATGCGTGGAAGAGGGAAGCGATCCGGTTCACTTTAGCGTATATGCGGGCGCGGACGTGTTGGTACGGATTTCAAGCTGGCGAGCGAGGTCATTATTGCACGTGTATTCTGAAAGGACGAACAGCCATTGGACATTGGATTTGAGAGGCGCTACTTAAGCAGGACACGGGCGTATGGAACATCATACACAGATCAGCGCAAGGTGGTGTACACTGATCCCCCAGACGATCACAATCATAACCCAAAGATGATGTCAAACGGAACAATGATGTGCGCCCGTATGGGTCGTACAATGCTACGGAGCGAGAGCACATCCATTGTCACTCGTTCATTCGTTTCATCCAGCAAAGTTGCAATGCCATCTGTACCTTCAGGATTCTTTTCACGTCCATCAACAAAAGCATCTCAAAATCTTCCAAAACCAACACAAAAGACCGATGTAGCTCAACCACATACGCCACCCGGAATTCCAACAGATCAAGCACCAAATTATCCGTCAACTTGGTCTGATTCGCAAAATCCGCGTGAATTGGCAATGCGTGGACCAAGATTTGAACAAATAACAACAGAATATCAACCTCAACCTTTGAGTGCAATGGAAATGATTCAAAGGGAACCCATCAGATTGACAACGAGCCGAGTTATAGAATGTGATGGAGGAGATGGACCTCTAGGTCACCCTCGCGTATTTATCAACTTGGATAAGCCAGGCCCGAAAGGATGTCCTTATTGGTATGTGGAATGGCAGATATTCATGAAAGCATTCACTGACATTTTTCTCCCTTCTCTATTCCTGCAGCGGATTACGCTACGAGAGATCTGTCGAACATCATCATTAGAGAGAGAAGTAGATAATCGCAGATGTACGTAGATCTTGTACAATCAATTGAGCTTGATCGGACGAAAACGCTTGCGTGTACAGGATACTCAAGTAGAAGGTAAAAGGCAGGCCTTAAATGACTGAACATTCCTTTGGATTCCATTTAGAGAGAAATTAATTACAAAAAATATTTTTAGTACGTCAAACTGCGTACTAATCCGTCCATAATTTGGATGGGTCCTGGTTTGTACCATGTTTCATGAACGTGTGGGAATGGTGTATCAAAACCACCAATTCTACGAACGGGTGCTTCTAAGTTTAAGAAGCAAGCTTGTTGTAAATGTGCAGCAATTTCTGCACCTGCACCTGCAGTGATTGGAGCTTCATGAACGATAACGCATCTACCAGTCTTTGCAACACTTTCGGCCACTGTCTTACGATCCCACGGTAAGATTGTACGTAAATCGATCAATTCGACTGATGCATTGCGTACCGATTGCGGGACATGTTGAGCGATTGAAGCTGGTGGATTTTTGAGCATTTCCATTGCTTGAACGCATGAATAAAGAGGTGCTCCCCATGAAATAAGGGTGATATCTTTACCTGGTTGTAAAACTTCAGCAGTGGAAAGAGGGATAGTGAAGTCATCCACAGGAACATGTTCGACTGTTGGAAAAGAGAGTTAGTGTCAAATCGTCTTTGTCATAACAATGATCTATATGCTACTCACCACTTGAACGATAAAGGATCTTTGGTTCTAAAAATACAACTGGATTCTCATCTCGGATGGAAGCCAATAATAATCCTTTTGCTTGGATAGGCGAACGAGGAACGACGACTTTCAATCCTGCAGCTGGCATGAAAAATTGTTCAACGCTTTGAGAATGATAAAGTGCACCATGCCCTACACCCATACAAGGACTTCGAATGGTTAATTTGCCTGCATTATGTTGATTTCCACTTCTGAATCGATATTTTGCCGCTTCGTTAACGATTTGATCAAATGCAGGAAAGATGTAATCGGCAAATTGAATTTCCGCAATAACTGTATGTCCCATTGCTGCTGCCCCGATTCCAAAACCAACGATACCTTGTTCGGTCAAAGGTGTATTGAAAACACGTTCACGGCCATACTCTTCTACTAAGCCCATCGTACTACGGAACACACCACCAAACGAAACATCTTCTCCGAATACCAAGGTGGATTCATCAGAGGCCAACGCATGGGATTGAGCATCACGAATTGCCTGTAAAGGGAAACGCAAAAAAGAAAGAGATGGTTTGTATCAGTATAATTGATTTCATATAGTCAGGATACATGGAGTCGCGGCATGATCATGAGAGAGGGTTTGCACACGCTCGATTCGTTTGCAGAAGGAAATAGAGAATAGAGACATAATGTATATTAAATGGAATGATGTGCTGAAGAAATTGTATGAGAAAAAGGATTCGAATCTCCTTCTATCCGCTTTGCTCTGCCGATGAAGAAGAGGAGTCTAAAGCACGACGATGTGCATCCAAAGTCAAAGCGACTTGACCTCCTCTTGCTTGATTCAATGTAGCGAGCAAACGAGCAGGTGTGGCGCTGAGCAAGCCAACGATTTGACTGCGCAAGACATCCAATGTTGGCAATGCAGATACATCGCGCAAGCTTGGAATGTCAACCACCTTTTTCACACCTTCGCTTTGTTCAACAATGGCAGCCAAAGGTGTGAAACGGGTGTTCACATTGGAAACAACTTTCACGTGTGGTTGTCCCAATGCAGGCTTGGGTGCCACTCGTCCAGCTTTCAAGGCACGATCGGCCACCGAAAGAATACGGCTGATGTACGCTGGCGAAACAGTATCAAACGTCAACATAGCAATCGGCCCAATGAACAAATGCTCGTTCTTTCGCAAAGAAGGATGACTAGACACCTTTGCCAATTTGCGCATCAAACCGCTTCGGACGATGGTCAATCGAGCCTTTTTCTCGTCTGCACCATCAACGGGCACAGCGGCGATGTCATTACGAATTCGTGTCATTTCATGAACGCCAACATTGTTGTGTTGAAACAAGATTGAAACTTTGCTGTCATTCAGCAAACGTTTGTATTGTCCAAACAAGAATGCTTTGCGTTCAGGATAGACACGTTGACGAGAAGATGAAGCAATAGCTCCGGAAGATTCTGCTGAGACTGGAGTAGCACGGGCAACAGACGAAGAAGAGAATGCACGATGCTGCTGTGACAGCGATCGTTGATTACATACCGTATACATATTCATCTTGCGAGCCTGTCTTTCAATTCCCTCCTCGCCATCGGTCCATTTAATACCAGGCGTTTGAGAAGCTGATTTTGCATTATTGCGTAGCAAAACACTTTGACCAACGATTGGAATTTCTTCAGCTGCGGGTGGTGCAGATTCTACCGCACTCGATGTGGTGGTTGTTGCTTGACTTGTTGCTGAAGTGGAGAAAGGAGCACGGCCTGAGCGCATTCCACGCATCAATTGCTGAGAGACTGTTGGTCTAGAAGAACGTGCAAATGGCGAAGTAGCAGTGTGCATCTTGCGCACAGCAGTTCCACCTGGACCGAGCTCAGGTGCTTCTGGATCATTACGGGGTTCAAAGTAATGAGATCCGTCAGCTTCATGTGGTCGGGAAGCCTCGAAAGTGTTTGTCTTAAGAGAGTTAAGCATTAATTGATCTTTGTAATCTTCAAAGATATCTTCTTCGGTATTCCATGATTCGCTTGGGTTGACGGATCTCTCGATAGGTCTTGCTTGTGATTCTTCGGTAAGGTGAACCACGTCTTCCCATGCTAATTCCTTATCGGCAGCAGCAAATGTTTCTTCAATATGAGCAGGGTTAGTACTGCGTGTCAAAGGTACGATACCACGAGCCAAAGGCCATGCAATCAAAGCTTGTGCTGGGGTCATGTTGTTACGTCCTGCCACATCGTTCACGATAGGATCTTCCAGATACTTCTTCTGGTTGATGTGGGAGCCCAAAGTGGAGTATGATTGCAACATGATTTGATGGGCTTCGCTATAATGCAATAATTCAGTGTTTGGAACTCCAAAGTTAACTTCTACCTGATTGATAACTGGATTAGTATCGGTTGTGGCCTTTAACAATTCTTCTGTACGACGAATGTTGAAATTCGAAACACCGATACTGCGAACTTTGCCCTTTTTCACCATTTCTTCCATTTGTCTCCATGTTGCAGCTATATCTTGTGATAACTTTGTTTCTTCGACTGGATAACCCGAAACGGAACGTAGAGATGAAATTTGTGATGTGTTCGGATTGGAAAAGGCAACAGGCCAATGCATCAAGTATAAGTCCAAATAATCAACGCCTAAATCTTGCAAAGTTGCATCTAGACCTGCTTCAACTTTATCGCCATGGAAAGTGTTCCAAAGTTTACTTGTGATCCACAAATCTTTACGATCGATTCCAGATTTGCGAATTGCATCTCCGGTTGCATCTTCGTTCTTGTATGCCCATGCAGAATCGATATGACGATAACCAGTCTTAAGAGCATGGGTTACAGATGCATGTGCTTGTTCTTTGTTCAACTTCCAAGTACCAAAACCGATCTTTGGAATACGTGCACCGTTTGCCAATGTCCATGAGGACACGGGTGCAGCCTTGCGTGCGATCATTGAAGCACGCATGATGGTCAAGTATCAAGGGAAGAAAAAGAAGGAAGGTTTGAGAGTGTGATTGTTCGTATTGTAAACGCCTGCAAAAAGAGTAACAGAAACAATCTTTTGATTCGATCACTTGGTTACAGGCGTGATGGTGGTCGAAAAGGATAGAGGTAAGAAAGGTGCGGGGATTTGAGGGAAATTGAAGTGAATCAATCCCAAGAATGACAGCAAAAGTATGAATAGGGAGGGGAGTACACAGCTCCTCTCTTCTACTCCGTCTTTTTCTGTTTTGTGTCCCTGTCCTTTTTTCGCAATAAAGGTCAAATCAGAAGAAGTGATCAGACCAGCGAATGCACATAAGAAGTGTCGACAAAGGTCAAGAAGAGGAGTAAGCAGAGGAAAAAAAAGGGAAACCTAGCGTATTAACCCACACACTCACAAGCAGGAGCCCATTACGTACTGTGCGCGCAGGAGAAGAAAAAAAAATGCAACAAAAATCATAGGGAAAGAGTGCTGGTGCTGCGCAATACAAGGCACGCAATCTTAGCCGCGGTGTGTTAGCCGCTAGACCGGTCTATAAATTGATCCTCTCCTCATTTTCATGCCACACGCTCGTATTCATGCATGCATCCGCCCGAAGTAGGCTGGGGTTAACTTCCCCGTTCTTACACCCCGAGCCAAGCAATTTGATACGGCGAATAGCATAAGCTAAAAAGTGGATCACATCACATTAGAACAGGGTATCAGATCTGGGAAATGCATGGTTCGATCTGTGCACACACACTCTCTAAAAGGTGATGAGCTGTCAAGGGCTCTAAACTTTATTCATTTCCACAAAGCAGGCAAGAATGATAAGTTCTTCATCATATTCTTCATAAATAAAGAGGAGGTATACAATATACAATGTTTACAGTGATTAAAGTGAATGCAAATGATAATAATACTGAAATAAGAGAGAATCTATAATGGGAAAGTTATCTCACTTTGCTGTTGAGAATTTCATGTTTCTATGACCCTTTAGTGTTTCTAAAACTTCATCATCGGGAGAAGTTTCAGGATGCACTTGAATCTTTCCTCCTTGGTATAATTGCCAAGATGAAACGCTTGGATCTCCGGCTGCCGGCTCACTTCTACTTGCTTCAGGTGGATTAGATGGATGCCAATTGCCCACAATACCTGCACCAATCAAAGCAGGAACCAAAGCCATCAAATTACCCGGATGAACTTCTGCTTCACGTAATTTTTGATTTCTGGTTTTACCCATAAATGCCAATCGAGAACGTCCACCGCGAATACGTGCAAATGCACCCAACTTTTGGGCCAATTGTCCAATCACAGGTGCATCCCAATCCACTTGATCGGCATCAGCTTGTACTTCTGTTGGCGAACGACGCTTATGCTTTGGCAATGCTTCTGGATCGGGCATCAATCCGAATCTGATCATAATCAAATCGATAGGTTTGGTAGGGATTAATCGGATCAATACACCTATTGGCCAAGAAATCAAACCTGCAACAACAGTGATTGCCCAATTGGTTCCGTCCAATTTCGTAACACTGAATGCGGCACCACCAACGTAAACGATCAAAACTTGCAATCCGACTTCAATGGCCATAATACCCATAAACCAAACATTCTTGTGTAAGCCTTTGAAAATGTTTAGGTTTCGAGTCAAACTTCTGCAATTGACTTGATTGAACAATTGACAGAACACATACACATTGAAGATCAATGCACGTAAAATTTCATCTTGAATTCTTCTGCCTTCAGGATCGGTACGATTGTAGCCTAGAATGGAATCACCTGCAAAGTTGAGTGTTAGGATCAAAGCGAATTGATAGATGGATTGTCCGATAATCATCTTCCACATATCTGTTGTCAATAAAGGTGCTGTACGTTTGTCTGGCTTTCTATCCAAAAGATCGGGTGAAGCAGGATCGGTTGCCAATGCCAAAGCAGCCAAGGTGTCCATGATCAAATTAATCCACAACAATTGAACGGCAGTGAAAACAGCTCTGTCCGCGACTGCAGTAATAAATGTAACACCAACAGCACCAATATTGACTGAAAGTTGGAATTGCAAGAATCTTCTGACGGCATCGTTGACACTTCTACCCCACATGATTGCAGTAACGATCGATTCGAAATTGTCATCCATCAAGATAATGTCACTTGCTTCACGGGCAACTTCTGTACCGGCGATACCCATACTGAAACCGACATTGGCAGTCTTTAAAGCGGGGGCGTCATTTGTTCCATCTCCCGTCACACCTACAACGTGCTCCATGCGCTTCAAGCATTCGACCAACGTCTTTTTGTCTTCGGGGCTGCAGCGGGCTAAGACTTGTAATCTGGGAACGATTTGCATCATATCGAAATCGTTCAACTGACGGAACATTGGTCCTTCCATAATGATACCACCGGGAGTAAAGATACCACATTGTGTTGCAATCGAACGAGCAGTCAATGCGTTATCACCCGTGCACATCTTTACCTGAACACCAGCCTTGGAACATGTTGCTACTGCATTGCGTACACCGGGACGTAAAGGATCTTCGATACCAACAATTGATATTAATGTCAAATCATAGGCAAGACCTTCATACTTGACCAAACCATCTTCGTCAAATTGAGAATCTCTTGGTGGCCATTCGGGTATGTCTTTATAACAAATTGCCAAAGTACGCAACATTTGATTCGCATAGAAAATGATAGTTTTTGCCACATTCTGGCGGGTATCATCATTGAATGGTTTGACATCAATATCCCCTGAAGACGATCCTCGTTGAACTTCAACGTGTGAATTGCACAGCTTTGTCAAGACTTCACTTGCTCCTTTGACGTATAAACGATATCCTCCTTCGCGTTTCTTGACAACGACTGCCATTGCTTTGCGCTCAGAGCTGAAAGGGAAGTTTGTCACAACCTCATTTCGGATACGCGATTCCCGATAGCTCTCCCAATTCAATTCTTTTGACATCTTGAGCAAAGCAGTCTCTGTCTTGGAACCAACAAATGTAGAAGCATTGACTTTGTCATCCTTTTCTTTCGTTGCCATAAAGGGGATAGATTGTAAGATCTTGCCAAAAATGGACTTATTCTTGGCGCCTTCACGGATCGAGCGAGCTTTCTCGTCTTCTTCGAATGCGGTAGAGTTCACGGCTATAGCGTCATTGAACAGTGTACGGAGAGGACCATCAACTACCGAGCTCAATTCACGTTGTTCAACGGCCCAATCACCGCTCGTCTTGGTTGTCTTTTTGGCTGCTTCATTTCCAGCTTTTTGTGTTTCCACTCTTCCTTGATTTTCATTCATATCCCGTGCGAATTTCAAGTGAACACCAACGCTGCCTGCCACAACTGTCATCTCGTTTGAGGTCAATGTACCAGTCTTGTCAGTACAAATGACACTGCAATTTGCACTCGTTTCACAAGCTGACAAAAGACGAACCAATAGATTTTCCTTTGTCATTCTTTTGGTTGCAAATGCCAGCGCCAAAGTTGTGGCAAGAGGCAAACCTTCGGGAACGGCGACAACGATGATCACAACTGCTTCGATCAGGATGTCGATGAATGCTTGTGCTTTCTCATCAGGTGTATGAGGTGAATCTGGCAATGGCTTGGCTAAACGAACGAAGAATTTGATCATCAGGGCAATGAAGAGCAACACACCGGCAGTTGTACCGGCATAAGCGATGATTTCTGCCAATCGGTTGAGCTTTGCTTGTAGTGGCGTGATTTCGCTATCGGAACGCAAAGACATCATCAATTTACCGTGGAAACTTGTCGGACCAACAGCAATGACGACGTACTCTCCTACACCTTCCATACATCGTGATCCGGAGATCATGAAGCAGTCTCGATGTGGAAGCTTCTCGCCTGTGCTCTCATGCTTCTCCAGATCGGCAAGACATTCTTCATAAGATACTTTGCGAATCATATCACTTTCACCTGTTGCACCTGATTCATCACATTTGACATTGTGACCTCGTAAAAAGATACCATCACAAGGCAAAATTTCTCCAGGTTCGATTTCCAAGATATCTCCAACTTGAACATAGTGAACGTTCATCAAAGCACGCTTTCCTGATCGAATGACTTTTACGTCTCTTTCTTCCTTTTTAGCATTTAGCTTCTTGAATTGACGTTCTTTTTGCCAGTCGTTCAGAGAACCAACGATATCAACAATCACAACGGCTACCAAGATTGCAACACCTTCAACCCAATCAACGTTTGGTAATTCGCATTGTTCTTGACCAGGCGGAGGATTGCTGCATTCAACAAATTCGGGCGGAGCACCGAAATCAGAGTAAAGACCAAGAGCCAAAGAAATGACCGCAGCAACACATAACAAGATTAAGATTTTATCCTGCAATGCAAGCCACATCAAAAGTAGCAAACTCTTGCTCTTCTTTTCTGGTAAAGTATTTGCACCATAAACACGTTTGCGGTCCTCAGAGCTTGCATGAACGAATGGGTATTTTGATGGTTGTTTTTCGTTCTCATGATCGCCTGATTCTAAATCATCTTCATCCCTTAATTCTTTCTTGGGCTCTTTTGCTTCGATCGTGTCTTCTTTAACCCCTGTTCCTGAGGAAAGGTCAAGACCCTTTTCGGCATCGGTGCCCAAAGAAGCCAAAAGGCCCTGTACGCCTCCTAGATCACGCAATAGACCCACATTCTTTGGATCAACAAGCTCGGCAAGCTCGATCGGACGGATACGGAAAGGTGTAGGATCCATCTCTCTCTGTCTCTTTTTCAAAGCTTGCATCTCTTGTGCTTGAGCGGCTAAACGACCTGCCCTCGTTGCTCCTGCAAAGTTTGCCTTTGCTTTTTTCCACCAAGAGGCATTCTGTTTAATCTCTTCATCTGCTTCTTTTGAAATTTCTGCTTTCTCCTTTTTGAGGTGGTCATCGCGAGAAGCATTCGTTGAGATTGTTGCGCTTTGATTTTTCGAAGATTGGATGTTACCCTGATCATTTGATCTTGCATGCGTCAAATCACCACTCATATCGGTAAAGGCTGATGCAATGCTTGCTTGACGTAGATGAGCATGATGTGCTGCTGAAGGATCGTTATCACGTAAAGCCAAGGCTGTTCGAATATTTGTTGCAGATGCACTATCTGCAGAACCGGAAAAGTCTGAATGAGCGCTGAATGTTGGCGAAGCAGGCGCATTATTCTGCGTGCTAGAATCACCTGCTCCAGTCTGTCCGGGAACCTGTAAGCTTTCATTTCTCCGATGTTTGTTGAGTGTATGCGCCGAGTCTTGTTTCTGAATAGTAGAAGCTGAATTAGGAGATTCGATATTGGTAGCCTCTGATTCTCGTTCAACATTTGACCTTTTATCATCATCGGCCGACATTTCCGTTGTGATGATTGTTGGCAAAGCCGGTTTCTCGGTTGGTGTGCCACTCATCCTGTTGACACTTGTGTAAGATTAGAAGAAAAGGTTGACGTTTTTGATAGCAGTGGCAGTGCAAAAAAGAAGGAACAGCAAGTGTGAGTCTCTCTTTTCTTCACGAATGCAAAGAAAGCATTCGCCGACTTGTTGTATTATGATCGTCTTGTATCCATATGTCAGAGTAATTGGAAGTTAAGATGTTTGATATATTAATCGGTTGACCAAAGGATTAATATGAAGTGAGCGGTATGCGAAATGGGAATTGTAAGTGAATTGCAAGCCGCTTCTTTGATATTCTTATACGATTTTCAGAATGCATCAATCAGGTACGCCCAATTGAATGCGTACATCCAGCCTTTTATGGCGCGAAGGCAAGGCGGTGACAAGGGCTGTGATGAGCAAAGATGAGGCGCAGAAGAAAGAAAGAGGCAAGATTGGCTGGCTGCCTCCTTTTTTCCTTGAGGATGGACAACAAACAATAAGAAGAGAGCGGTGGAGAAGTATTGTTAGCACGAGCACGCACGCACGCACACACACTCAACACGCATACAACTTTTTGCACTGCATAAAATGATTCTTGGCAGTAATTACAGGCAAACCAGCTAAATATAGACTTGCCAAGAAATTGCATGACAGGGAAATTGTGCATAAATCCTGCATGTCAAAGCGCATCACTGTTCTGACTTTTTTTCATTTTCTTGCTTTCTTTATGCCAATTCATAAAGAGGGTCTTTCAAACGTGCTCTAACTCGAAATGTGAAGTCCTCATTATGGAATTGCTGGCAAAAGATGGAATTCATGGGCCGGTAAAACTCAATCAAACGTAGGCATGATGACAATGCAAAAGAAGCATTTTACATTTACACAGCCCCTTCCGCATTAAGGCGTGAGACCGCGGGCTTTGCGCTGCACTGTGCTGTGCAACAAAGCGCAGCGTAGCGCGCCGGCATTCACTTCTGTATGCACAAACAGACTGTGTTCCTGGCAGAGTACATCTTTAGCTTCCTCCCGTTGTTCTAGAAGGCGCACAGCATTGCTTGGCCGTCTGTCACCGAAAAATAAGCAGACATGCCAAGACCGAAAACAACCTCGAAGATCGGATGGATCATTGGTATAAATTAAAATACAGTAGTACAAACAAAGGACATACTTTAAATAGCAGAGATCGGCCTTCCACTCCTTAATTTCCGTTCTCCTTCAATCAATTTAGCACGTGTTTCCTCCAATTCTTGAACCGCATTTCGTCTTGCTTGATCTAATCGTTCTCCTTCCGCCTGCATTGCTTCTTGTGAAAGTGCATCAAAAAGTGCACCAGAAGAATCATGAAGAGGATGTGGCGGTAGAACACCCGATTCCAATCGTAAATCACGTCCTTGTGGTCCACTTGTATCATCCAATTGACTCAAAGCAGTTTTGTATCGTTGGAAAGAAGCTGGGTCAGAGAACGCTTGAGCGGATTGTGTGGGTAATGGGGTAGGTGGATGTTTTATCAGAACTTCATAAAATGATTCCGTAGGCTCTGGAAAAACAATCTCGTCATACGCCCATGAATGAACTACAGATGGCAGCGGTCGAAGGGCGGTCGGATGAGCTGCTGCACTTGCACTTCGTGTTTCATGAACCATTGGCGTTGATGTTTCTTCATTCTTGATGGCAGTGATGGATGCATTGGTCGCTTCACCTATATTGCTCACCGATGTTTCACCTTCCTGAACACTGACATCACCAGCCACCTCCTGCGTCTCATCTTGACCTGCTTCCGTATCTTCCATCGTAGTATCCGCCTGGCCTTCTGCTACTGAAGTATCTGCGATCGTTTCATTGGCTCCAGTAGTGATGGTCGGTGCATCTGCACTGCCTTCCGGGTTACCCAGCCCGACCTCAGGAGCAGGAATAGTAACCGGATGCCAAGGATGCAATTTTAGCCGATGAAATGTTGAGATTGGCTTCTCTCCCGATTCAGGAACGAAAAAGATTTTGATCTGAATGTCAAATTCACCCCATCCTGTTTCTGTAACTTGAAACGGTGGCTTATCAATATTTCGTGTATGCTGCGGATAGGTTTCATGTAATTTGAATTGAACTCGTTTGATGAAGTGTGAAATATCATCCTTGCCGCCCACCATTTTGTGATAATCTGTTTCACTTTCTCTGCCTCTCGTGCTCACTCCTGTGGAAGGAGCAGGAGTTCCCGATACGGAAACTTCTCTTTCTGCATTGTTAGACCCACTTATAGATGCACCTACATTTGTTCCCGCTCCACTTCCATCTGCATTTTGATGTGTTCCTCTAGAGGATGAAGCTAAACCAAGTTGATCTGCCTCAGAGATGCTGGGCAGCGGATGTGATGCAACACTTCGAACAGCAACTGTCCATTTATGCGTATGATCCGGTGCACTAACGATCCTTTCTGCTTCTGAAAGAGGTGTGGCCGTATTTCCGATCAATATGCCACGATGGATTGCCAAGCCTCTCATCCGCTTCACGTTAGCACTCATTTTGATCGATGTGATGGCCAAGAATTAAGAACAATTATTGATTGCAATGGAAAGTGCATTCATGCACGCGCTAAAAAGGCGCGCAAAGATCACGTGGATTTTCAGGTAAGAAGAAAGCCTAATCCGATTTTTCATACCATTACATCAATCAGTGTCTCCATCATCATCACCATCCCTTTATCCGTTCAAAATGCCTCGTAGAATTGCCACGCAGGTAGGCCAGCTCATCTCACGTCAATTACGCGGTGGCCTACTGAAATCAAGTCCAGTAGCCTTTCAAACGTTGGTCAATCATCCTCCTACACCATTACCTTCTCGAGCGCCCGTTCAAAGATCAGCATTGGATACGCCTTCTTCTCGAGGATTATCATGGAATTTCGAAGATGAACTAGATGGAAAGAAGAAGAAATTTGACTCCAGAACAGAAAGGAGAAAAGGGCCTAAATTGGGACCACAACCGATTGTATATTTGGAAGATCGTGTACGCGAACGATTCTATAACGATCATCCCTGGGAAACATTAAATCCGAAAATGCTGGTCGAAGGAGAAACAATTGTTGACAGAAGCGTACCAGATATTAATGCAACAGATTTGACTGCTTGGGGACGAAATCCTGGACCGGAAGATGTGGTTGCTTGTGTCGTTCATTTACATCGTCAACATGGACTATCACTGTCTCAGGCATACCACAACACATTATCCACATATTATGCTCTTCGAGCTGAACACGAACATGCTTCGCGAATTGCAATTTTTGAGGCAAAAGCATATGGAGCACGTTTTGCTAAAATACGAGACCTTAATGGAAATCCAAGTACAACAGCTGTTGAGATAGAAAGAGGATTCCACAAAGAAGCAGAAGAGCTTCGCGAGGGTGCAAAGTATTATGCAAAAACCAACAACCTATCAGAGAGATTATTTGGAGGAGCACATGAAGTCGATCAACGTGCCGCTTCGCGCAAATATCGATTCCGTATTCGTAATACTTGGGCGCCCGTTTCACAAGGAGAAAAGTATCTCCAAGCAGCCCTCAAAGCCAGAGACGGTATTTCTCAACCTTCTTCTATTGATGCAGGAACAAAAGCAGATGTAGCTCAGATCGAATCTAATGCCGAACAATCAACATCTGCGTTGGATTCAATCATTTCTTCAGCGCGGGCCAGTGGCTTGAATGCAAGGGCGGACGCTCAACCAAGCCCATCATATGTAACGCCCACTCAAAGATGAGAAGGATGGCAAAAATGTACAAATAGGTATCATGTTTGATAATAGATAAATAATTATGCTAAAGTATTCTACATTTTGAGATTAAGAAAACAATGATAAATCAACCCCCATCTCAAGCAAAACGAACTGCTTCTCCTGTTCGATGCGATTTAGATTCTGAAAGGTCTTCATCACTTTCATCTCCCACATCGAAGATCTGTTCAGCATCTCGATCGGCTATGGAATTTCCATTACCTTTGCCCTTCTCGTCTGAATTTGCTCCGTCGTCTGGTAAAGCGCCTGTCCTTCGACCATTTGCCCTCGTATTGGAAGCCGTAGTTGCGTCTAATCGATAAGTATCATCGCTGTAGGCAGTCGTATTATCTTCTTCGGCTAAATTATCATCGCTTGGCAAATCGCCTTGAATGAAACGCTCCATCTCATGTTCACCTCCTTCTTCTTCAGAAGGTAGATAGGGAGCGGAAGATTTGCGATGCAAACGTGCTCTTCTCCTTAACCGTAATAAGATACATGTTCCCGCTCCAACAAGGATCAAAAGCACGATCAGAGCAGCACTTCCGGCGTTGTAATAAGCTTCCCATTTGGCCTCTTCGGCTACTTGTGCTTCCGTTTTTCCACTTATGCCTGGTATCATTGGTGTATTGTCTTGAGAAGCGGCATTTTTACCCCCTCCTGCGACGACTAATATTCTATCCGTTTCTCCTTCCAGCCTAGAAGGAATACGTGCACTTGGACCAGCAGCATCCATCAGATCTACGCCCATGAATCGTAACATCATATCATGAGCTTCTACTGGCTTATCCACACCAACCATATGGGATGCTTTTGCGATTGAGACGTACGTCATATTCCTATTCGAACGCCAATAGCCCGCCAGTTCATTATTCACATACCATTGCTTCTTTTCTGGCGCTCCCCATCCTTGACCAGCCCATTGGAGTCTTTCAGGAATTCGTTCGACTCCTATATGATTACAAATCAAATCTTGATCTCCAGCAAACAGCAAAACTGGAACGCCCGCTTCCAAGATTGTAGGTAAATGAATCACTGACGCCTTGCCTCGTATATCGCTATCAATACCACTGCCAACCCGATGATTACACTCAACCCATGCTTCAGGCTTGTGTATCGAATCAACGTGCAAAGCTCTTCGTACGTCATCCCTCTTCAGGTAATCGTACGTAGCTGATAGCGTTGGAGGCCAGTTCATACCGCAAGCAGGTGCTGAATCTGACAGACGGACATCGTATATGTTGATACATGTATCCCTTCCTACCGTTCTTGCTTTGGTTCTTTCGATGATCGAAGCCAAAATTCCTCCGCAAGCTGGAACGCTACGCATATCATTTGTCCCTCTTGCGATTGCTTCTTTGCATTCGTCCACTTCTTTTTTGATCACCCTGTAATCTTCGCTATCTGTTGACCAAACTTTCGACTCTACCATCATTTCCAGTTCTGTGCCACTTTGAGCAACCGGATCGATGAAACCATTTCCGATTGCAACACCCCTGAGATCAATAGGTGATCTATTTCCTCTTTTGATCAAAGCATTAGCAGTGAATGGAATATACTGACCGGCAAAGCTTTCACCTGCGATGTAAACGTCTACGCCATTTCCTCGAGCGTATTCTGGGTAAACCTCTATCAGACGATCTAGAAAATAAATCACTTCATCTGCAGCTTGATCCAAATTGCGTGAATATCCATTTGAGTCAACATATGAAAAACCTGTACCGACTGGTTGATCCAAGTAAATCACATCGGCATATTCGTTCCAAGCGCCGCCAGCTTTTGTCCATTCAAGTCCTCCTTTCATATCTGGTCGGAATGCGCCAATTTCCATCATGAGTCCATCGAAGCTACTGCAACCTGGTCCGCCGTTTAGCCAGATGATGAGCTTCTTTTGTGTTGTTACATGTCTTGCACGTTCTAAGACAAAGTACAAATGTGCATTATTTGCAGGTTGATCCCCAGTGATTGGTGCTCTTGCAGGTAAGTATCCCGAAGCTAATGATAGAGGTTGATCATGATTGAGAAGAGGTAGAGAAGGTGTGAAGAATGTGGCAGCAGATGGTGATTGAGCTCTTTTGTTAAGTAGAGACATCAACTGTGCATTCCTACTCTGAGACCCATCGTCTCGTTCTATAAATGCCATGACTTGTATAAACGGTGATGGTTGTTTGAAAGGGAAAAGAGTCAGAAAAGGATCATTTATATCCTACAAAGATGCTTTGGGAGTTGAGTATGATCTTGAGTAGGAGGTTGAGAGAACTGCTGGCTTTAACAGGCACTAGGGCGGGCGAGTGACAGTGTGTAGTTGTGCAACACATTCTCGACTTATTTTTAGCGTACAAAGCGGGCGCGTATCATTGCGTCCCCTGCACTACAATACTCAAGACGCAGCGCAGCGCATGTTGGCGTAAGTAACGCCGATAAAACAAAACGTTAGCTTATAACTCTGCTTTAATAGAGCACGGGCTTCTAGAAGAAATGAAACAAACAACAAAAAGATCAACATATCCTCCTTACAACAAAGACAGATGTCAAAGACAAAGTGCCTGTTCCTGACCATACCACTCTTGATCTGCAAAGATGGCTTCTAAGCTTCCGCCTCCTCCAAAATTAACAGCAGAAGCTTTGAACGCTGCAGGAACTCAAAGACCGGATCTGACAAGAAAGGATTCTCATGCTTCAGATGGATCTCATTCTTCACATTCCTCGCATCAAGAAAGAGAAAGGCAAAGACATCTCGGTGAAGGTCCGGGAGGTCCTCCTGGAGTCATCAAACCAATAGCTTCAACAGTAGCAATCCTATTTATACTTTTCATAAGTCAAGCTGCCGCGCTTTGGCTCTTCACAAAAGGATTCTTATTGACAAGGACGACATTAGAAGGTGTTTCAAGGTGTGATAGACCAGCACAATCATCATTCGCTCTTCCTTCGCAGCTGAATGGACTTGTACCCACTTCAGATGCGGACTTTCAAGTCTGGCAAGATGCGCTCATCGAAGAAGCAGAATGCACTTTACCTGCAAAGTACGATCGAACATTCATGTGGATCATCGATGCTCTACGATTTGACTTTTTGGCCGATACAAACCTAAGAGATACCTCAAATAATCAATCTTGGTCACCAAATCCTTATTATCATAACATTCTCAACTCGCCGGCAAAACTGAACAAGGAACAAAAGAGTTTTTCCTTCTTATCGCATTTCCTAGCCGATGCTCCTACGACCACATTGCAAAGGCTTAAAGGCTTGACAACGGGCTCTCTGCCCACCTTTATCGACGCCGGATCAAATTTTGGCGGAAGTGAAATCACTGAAGACAATTGGCTATCACAGATGCGTAAGAAAGCGGAATCTATACCAGGCCAAAAAGCAAAAATGGGTATGGCCGGTGATGATACTTGGCTTACCGTATTTCCAACCATTTTTGATCAGGAATGGCGCTTTCCATTCGATAGTTTCAATGTTGAGGATCTCGATGGTGTAGACAGAGGGGTTGAAGAGACCTTGAAGCCATTCTTGAACAAAGCTGAAAAGTCTTTGGCGGATTGGCGATTATTGATCGCGCATACACTCGGGGTTGATCACGTTGGCCATAGATTGGGCGCATCGCATCCGCGCATGAAGTCTAAATTGGAAGAAATGCAAAGCTTTCTAGACTTCATCATCGATAGCTTACCTGAAGATGCTCTGTTCGTGCTTATGGGCGATCATGGAATGGACGAAAAGGGTGATCATGGCGGTGATGGAGAATTGGAGGTAGGCGCGGCTTTATGGATGTACTCAAAGAAAAAGGATTTGGAAGGATTGTCGGATTCAGAGATCAAGACAATCAATTCGAAATCTGAAGCGCTTATCAGCTCGCACCTTCCTTTTTCACTACTACCTTCACCGCCATTTGATGCATTGGGCCATCGAAGTATACCACAGATCGACATCGTGCCAACACTTTCGCTACTTTTAGGTCAACCTATACCGTTCAACAATTTAGGCTCAGTAGTACCTGAGGCATTTGAGTCATCCGCATTACTCCTTCGCGCATTACGAATCAATGCATTACAGATTCATAAATATTTTGATGAATACGCAAAGGTCTCGAGTGATCTTCAGCCGTTCCAAGACGATCTTCGATCCGCATGGTATGAGGCATTAAGAAAGGATGCTCAATTGGCCAATGCTGCTCGTGGCCAGAAGAAAGACCTGGAGATAGAGACCGCTCAAGCTTACCTTTACTTCAATCGATTAGCCTTGGTGAAGGCTAGGAGTGTTTGGGCGAAATTCGAGAATGTCAAGATCGTCCTCGGTCTTTCGATGTTGGTATTGAGCCTACTTACCTTAATTCGAATCAAGTCGTTCTCTACAAGTCAAGAAGTCGAGGTGGTGCTAGGAGAAATTGTGAAGAAAAGTATTCCTGGAGTCTTGATCGGCGCCGTGATTGGATTTGGCGGAAAGATGTTCTCATTGTATGCATTTCCGGTGCTCATCTTCCAGACTTTGGAACTTTGGGAAAGTGTGTTGGCCGGTCTCGTCTTGGGATCGCAATTCAGCCTATTGTCAAGCCTGAACACATCAGACAAAACGAATAAGACAACCATTTCTTCAGATTGGTCAATCTTGGGAGTTTTGCTGCCTGTCCTACACTCAATTGCATTCTCATCCAACAGCTTTACTGTACAAGAAGACAAGGTCGTTCTAGCATTAGCAGTCATTGTACTGTTGTACCGAGGCATTCAAGGTTACCTGAATAGTCCGACCACAAGATTAAAAATTCGTACGCCTATCTTAGCGATTGCAAGCGCAATTGCAATTCGGGTCGCCTCTGCAAGTAGAGTCTGCCGAGAAGAGCAAGGGCCACAATGTTCAACGACATTTTATAGTCAAACAGATTCTACTCTCAACAGTCCGATCGTCATCTTGGCAGCTTATGGTTCAGCTCTCGCCATGCCAGCTTTGCTACAACAAGCCTTACATGCCAGTCGATCCGATGGTGGAGTTGCTCCATTATTCTTCACGTGGATGCTACGGCCTGCTCTTCTGGCAGGTGCAGGCTATTGGTTCGTTGACTGGCTCATCACAGCGGATGTGTTGGGAACGGTGAGTGAGAGTGAAGGTAACTCGTCAAGCGTGCTGTCGATTATGGAAACTGCAAAGATCGCTTTAGCAAGAGCTGATTTTGCTTTGATCGTTGTGATCGCATTGGCCTTTTGGATCTTCAGCCCACTGTGCTTAGAAATGAAGCAAGAAGTGGTACCAGCAACACAAGCAAAGAATGCAGACAATGCTAGCAATCAGCCCACTACACGCATCATCGTCTTGGGATTTGCAAACTCATTCGGATCATCGTACTTGATCTTGCTATCGCTTGTTTTCGCTCTTCACTTCTTGATAGCTCAGCCTATGGGACAAGTAACTTTGAGCTTGATTATGCTTGTTGTGGTAGCATGTGCTGAGCTGGGCGATCATGAAAGGGATGGTGAGATTATGCAAGAAGTACAAAAATTCCAACAGATGGCGAAACAAGCTGCTGTGTCCAAAGGACGTCAAACAATCCAGTCTGAACAGGCAATCCAACCGCCAAGGTCTGCAAAACCTGTGACCATGCTTGAGGTTTCCACATTGGCATTGATAGGATTTGTTGCTTTCTTTGCTACCGGACATCAGACTACATTTGCTTCCATTCAATGGCGAACCGCTTTTGTTGGGTTTAGTTCTGTCCAATATCCATTCTCGCCCATCCTGGTTGTTCTAAACAGCTTTGGTCCTGTGGCTTTCTTGCCTGCATTGTCATTACCATTACTGGTCTTATGGAATCTAGCACCTCAACCACGATCAAGTACACCAAGAAAAACTGACCAAGCCACCACAAAAGACGGAGGGAATAATGATCAGATACAATCAGATATCCAACGTATGCCAACGATTCGACATCTTTTACAAGCAAGTCTTTCGTTCATCTTTTATCATCTCGTCATCACACTCTCAAGCGCAATCTTTGCCGCTCATTTTAGACGTCACTTGATGTTATTTAAAATTTGGACGCCAAGGTTTATGACAGGTGCAATCAGTTTGCAGATTGTTTTCTTTGGCTTGATGTTCGGCATCATTGCTGCAGGTAATGTGATGAATAAGGTCACTGTCACTTTTGGCTCTCAATTCTAGTGTAATTCCCAAATCAAAAATGCAATCAATGTGATGGAGTGTATTTTCATTTCTGTTTTTTGTGTTTTATACAACTTCATTCTGTCCATGCGACTGTACGTTCTTCTTTTGCACTCTTGCGTGCAAGCAAAATACATTTTGTCGTCATGATCACTTGATCAGGTTTGACGAATAGGTTCTCTAGAGCTTTGAGTACTTCAGGTGTTGCTTTCAAGTTGTTTGCTTCTGCTTCGGCTGCTTCTTCTGTTGCCGGTTCTACGCCCTCCTGCTTTCTTGCTTGTTCGACATCACGAATCGTTTGTCCAACGTTTTGATAGAATTGAATATATCTACCAGGTAGCATTGGAATAGAACTTGAAACCAATTTAGGTTGAACAGGAGCGCCAGATGAACCTGCATCATTTGCAGGTGCTTCGGATGCATCTCTTGTCATAGTTGTTGTCAATCTGCCAAGACGCATTGAAGCAGGAATACGCTCATGATACGATCCAAAAGCGTCAGCATGAGAAGCAGGTGTCCAACCAGCCTTTAATTGATCTTCTTGTGGGTCCAATCCGCGCTTCTCAAAGCTACCACGAGTGCCTTCTACACGCCAACGAACTTGTTCAGAACTGATATGAGCTGCCAAACAACTTGCACCGAGTGTTACTCTTGGTCCGGAAATGCGTGTACCGGGTGCAGGTGCTTCGCTGTCAGGTGGTAAAGGAGCGGAAAGGGGATAATGAAGATGAACTAAGAAATCATCATCCACTTCAGCAGGTAATTGACCACGAGAAGAAGAGACGAATGCTGTCACCTTCTCTGGAGGTCCAAAGAGGAACAGAGCTGGTTGAAAGAGAAGATTTGTCAATTTCTCTCACTTCGAATTGCTACCCATCATACTCACCTTGATCGATCAAATGAGCTCCTAAATCCCATAATAGACCTCCTCCTTTCTCTGGTGAAACACTTTCACGCCATCCTCCCTTGGCAAAAGGTCTGTAACGATCAAAACGAGAAATCACTGTGACCGGTTGACCAATAGGTGAAGGTAGACTAGGTTTGGTATGACGTGTTGGACTCAACAAAGTACGCAAAGTCAAAAAGTCTGAATCCAATCGACGATTTTGGAAAGCAGCACAAACGAGACCGCGAGATTCTGATTCTTGCTTTAATGATTCCGCTTCTGTCAATGTTAAAGCTGCTGGCTTTTCTACCACAACATGATGTCCAGCACGTAAAGCTTGTAATGCGAATTGATTATGCGTTTCATTTGAAGTTGCAATGACGACAAGACTGCGAGGTGGTAATGCGCCGGTTTTATCGCCTTCTGTACCCTCAAAGATTGCTTCTACTGTTGAAACGACTCGAACGTTTGGAAATACTTTTGCTGCTGGAGGACCTGAAGTAGAGCCTTCTCTTTGTTGAATTGTGTGTAGATGAAATAAATCAGGTAAAGAGAGCAAGAGTGGAAGATGAAACGTTCTCGCTGCTCCGCTGAATCCAACGATTGCGACACAAATTGGAGCTGATGGTGAAGACATAATTTATATGAATGAATGCTATTTGAAGAAGCAAAGCATACAATTATGATCGGGGATTAGAAGAAGAAGAAGAAGAAGAAGAGGAAGAAGCAGATCTGAGCGTAATATGCACGAATACGCTAGATTATAATTGAGGCTTTTACAATTTGTAACCCTAACTCTTGTTGCTTATTGATTGCACGCTCTCCGCCGCCGGTGCACTCATTCTAATGAAATACAAGGGCACCGCATTTCAAAAGTCGCGTTTTAGGCATCTGCACAGTGTTACAGGTGCGTGCATACACGTTGTTTATTATAATGGCGCCGCGCATCATTCGTTTTTTTAGATCAGGGAGGGAGAGAGCAATAAAGCTGCTTTATATGCACCGATGATAGGTCCGCTGCTGCGCCTGTCTGATTATTTTATTTTATTTTGACCAAGTAGCCGAGACTTGGCACGTAGGTATGAGAACTACTATAGGTAGAGAGGATGATAACAACAACAACATCAAAACAGTGAATGCGTTTAACAAGAGTTTCAATCTTTTCACTCTAAACCTTCATAGCATATACAAACAAGATCGAAAGACGTTCAACTTCATCTTTGGTCGACTTATCCTTTGTTCGATACAACTGGACGTGTAAACAGGTTATATAGTCTGCAATCACACGCAATATCCTGCTGGACAGAGGCAAGAAAAGAAGAAGAAGAAAGCAATCACCAAATCGATACGTGATTATGCTTGATGACGATACAACTTAATCTTTCATCCGGTGTTCCTTAAACAACCAACAGTCTTATCCCCCCACCCTCCTCGTTCCCAGATAATACAATCCAGAAAAAACACTCTATGGACAGCACACAATTTGCACATCAAAGAGGTGCATCCTCTCTAAGCTCTTCCTCTAGCGGCGGAGGAAGAAGATACAATATCAGCCACCCGACCGATCAACCTCAAACACTTGTCTCGCCTCCTTTTCAACCTTTTGGTCAAACGGGATATCAAAACGGAACAATGGCTACGGGTTATCCTGGATATCCCAACGGACAACCATCCGCCAATCATAATCAAGCCTATTCAAGTGGTAGTAATGGGCATAGGACAGGCGGTAGCATAGCCAACGCAAACGGAATGGTCTCCAATGGCGTTCATCACAACGAACCACCATCAACACGTGTGCGCCACAAACGCCCGGATACTGAGGAAATCAAGAGGGTGGCGCATATCCATTATGAAGAGCTATTCAAATTCCTAAAAAGCCATTTGGCAAAAGGTGAGTGTCAGAAACAGTAAAAGTGTGAGAATGTTGGGAGGCAGAATACTACAAGATGGGGCGCTTGCCCATGATTGTGAAAGGAGCAACGCAAATACATTGCACACAGATCGAATTGGGCCGATTGGAAGATGCTGTGTTATCTTTACTCTGTGCCGCTCAGTGCAGTTCCAAGTGACATCAGATCTCCATATAAACGCCGAACAGGCGTGATGGCGTTTGCTTAAAACGAAGCGGATGGATGAAGAGAATGCTGCACTCATTTTTGAGCTTAAAACATTACCTTGAAAGAGCGATCGGATTGGGAATCAGATACCCTTACTCTTGCCATCCTCACATCCATGGTCGACGAACGCATCTTTTTCCATCTCGCACTCGCCGATCGATCATTTTGATGCTACTTTCGAAGGCATGTGTTTTGGCCCTGCGGGCTGGCAACATGATGTAGATGGAGTAGCACCTTCATCATCATCTTCGTCTTCATCCATCTGCTCAAAGGATTCATCTTCGTCACTGAATAGTCTACTTTTTGGACAAAAGAGAACTATAAAACCCAACAACTTTCGTCGGGTAGACCTTGCACCTTTGATAACGCCGTGTTCTCAAGGAAATGCACATCCATACCAAATGAGGGTTCAGAGGAACGTGACGCTGGCACGTACTGCGTACTTCTGTTTCCTTTTACGAGATCTTTGCTCGTTTTCCAATCATGATGAACATCACAACAAATTCAGACAAACTAACCTTTTCCATCCTTTCATTCTTGCTCATTCAGGACAACGAGGTCCGCGTACGAATGCAAGAGAAAAGCTTACTAGATTAAGTCAACAGCAATTCACAGAATTATCCACCGACGTTTACGATGAATTGATGCGAAGGATCACAAACGCACGAACAGGGTCCGAAATTCCCCATTTGGCAGTCCGAGAAGAATTCCATCCCAAACGAAATCAAGCCCGACAGAAGCTTGCTACTCTTCCCCGAACACGATTTAAAGATTTGAGTTCAGATGTCTTCTTTGAACTCGAAAGAAGGTTCCCCGAACTTCGTGACGAATTCAGGCCAGAGGTCTCGGAGCGTGAAAGGAGAGAAGAAGAAGAAGCCGCACAAAAGCAAAGGCAAAGACAAAATTCGATCTTGAGCGCTAGAGATGAAGATGTATCTTCGCATACTGCTCATCCATCTGAAGGTGGCAATATGAGTGGGCCGACAAATATCCTTGATCAAGGGCAATCCTCTGATCTTGCTCCTCAGCCATCAATGCATGACGTGGTTGTTCCTGCGAAGAGCACTTTGGTAGAAGAGGAGATCGCGATGCCCTTCACGACCACTGACGGACCAGCCGAGCAGGTAGACTCGTCCTCATCTTTTGACCAAAAACATACGCGAACATCGAGTGGCGAAAGGCCTGCAAGTATTCGTGATTCGATTGTAACAAATGAACAAGAGAATAATCGGAATACCATGTATAGTCAGGCAAGTTCGATCGGTACAGGCTTCTTCAATGGGTATGCAGCCAGTCGTGCCACGGAAAGTGTTGCAAGTCCAAATTTGGCAGCCCGAAGCAGTCAAGCTGAAGGTTTCCAGTCTTATGAGGTGGAGAAGTTGAGATCGGATTATGAATTCCGAATTGCAACGTTGCAACAAAAAGTTTCTGGACTTGAAAGTCGGAATAATGATCTCGAGAGAGCGAACTCGGAGCGGGCGGATGCACTGCAAGCCGAGCTGGAAGCAAAAAGACAATCATTCCACAACAAATCACAAAAGTATGAACGCGAGATTTCGGAACATCGTGAGAACCGTCAAAAGACAGAAAGTGAATTGCATGATACTTTGAAACGATTAGATGAGCTTAGCGAACGACATCGTACACTGGAAAATGAAAGGTCAACGCAACCATTCAACCAAGGTCAAATGGAGGAAGAATTGACGTCTCTTCAACGTGACTATGCCGAGCAAGAAGAGCTCGTGGCAGAACTGCGGGGAGAAGTGACAAATTTGATGGAAGAATTGAAACAACTTTCGACCAGGAATGATGAAATATTGGGAGACAAGGAAAATGATCAGACCATCATTCGCGATTTGAATAACCAAGTTGCATCTTACAAGCGTAAGTATGAGAACGTCAAGACGGAATTGCGAACACTGAAGGCGACATCACAGTTATACGTTCAACCACCAAAAACGGATGAATTCATGCCACCAAGTGAAACAGGAGCGATTGCCGATATCAATTTGACAGCATTCCAGAGTTCCATTGACGATCTTCTATCAGCAGCAAGGTCCAAGACGCCAAGTTCGGTTTTGATGGCGATGAAGACGGTCATCTTGGCAGCCACATTGGTAACTGATGATGTGTCCAAGTTTGAACAAAAGAAACAAGAAGGCACAGCAGAGGGAAGAGCAGAAGTTTCCCAAGCAAAAACACGAATTTCAAATTCACTGAACAATCTGATGACCGCTTGTCGAAATCATGCTTCCAGTCATGGACTTTCGCCAGTGAGCTTATTGGATGCGGCAGCAAGTCATGTTTCCACAGCAATCGTTGACGTTGTAAAATTAGTAAAGGTTCGGAAAGCTACAAAAGAGGAAGTTGACGAATTCGAAATCACATTTACGCAAAATGGTACTTTACCCAATGGATTGAAGCCTTTATTAGGCTCTAGCAATCTTGCAAACGGAGCATTCAGCAGTCCGACCAGCGATTTCCGTAGACGAAATGTTGGAAGTGAAGTGGAAGAGCGTCTGCTCAGTACGCCCGGTGGAAGTGGTGACGGAAATCATACGGTGGGCGGAGGAAGCGGGATGAGTAATCGTTCCTTCAGTCCTCGTTTGAGGCAAGGTGGAACTCCTCTAGGACGTTATTCGCCCGTCAGTTATCGCGGAGATATCACGAGAAAGAATAGTTCTGGTGAAGGCAGTTGGAAAATGAACGGTACCAGAAGTAGAAATGCGAGCATCAGTAGCAGCAGCAGTCATCATTTACCGCACAATTCTTCTACTTTTGATAAGGACACACCTGCTGTGCCTGCGATCAATTCAGATATATTGAGAGCAGCTGTTCCCTCTACACGTTCAGCATCATTCTCGTCAAATGCGACGCCAAGAAGTCCTGGATCAAACGGAATGGCAAATATGCCTACAGGACCAAACCATGGAAATAAAACCAATCTCGGAAACGGCTCTAGTAGCGTGAGTTCCGGCTTACAAGCAAGTATTGATGACGAATTGGTAGGTTCGCGATCCTTCACAACATCATCCGAACAACACGAAGGATCATCCAAAGACATTCCTCATAACGGCACGCCTGCATCAACATCAATTGGTACACTTTCCGCCAGTGCTACCGCATCTCCTATTCCACCACCCCTTCCTCCTTCGTTGGACAATTCAGATGATTCAAATGAGGCTTATTGGGCCGATCTACGAAACTACATCGAAGTACAAACGGAAGCAATCGTACATTGCATTCAAGCTTTACTCTCTTCCATACGTGAAGGTGCTCAAGGAAACCAATTGCACGAAAATCTCACACAAATCACGACGATTGTCTCTTCTATCATCGCCATCTCGAAGGACAACATCCCTCGCGCTGCCGCAGCTGTAGCAAAACAAACTGCCGTCGACGAAAACATGAGCGATTCCAAGGCTGCTACCGCTTCAGCAGACGGAGAGAGAATCTTACGAGAGCTAAGTGAGCATTGTGAAAGGTTGATCGAAATGCAAACAATTGGCGGTCAATTCGATAAGAGCACCAAATCTAACATGGCAAGCGCAAGTTACGGAGTTGCAAAAGGGCTCAAAGCTCTCAATGGATTGCTAAATATCGAAGCTTGACTGAAACAAAAACAAATAATCTAGTACTATTGTATACAATATCCAATCATTATCAATGTGATCTTCCTATTCTAATTCTGAAAGTTCTTTTCTCAATGCTTGTTCAGATGCAATCTTTTGCAATTGCGTTTGTTCCAATTTTTCACCTTTATCACGACGTTCTTTGAGTTCTTGAATCGCTTTCAACTTTTTGTTCAAGTTTCGAAGCTTTTTGTCTAATGCGCCTGGCAATGCACCTTCAGCGCCTTGGCCATCTTTTGCTGAACCGTTGATGATCGAAGCGTCGGCGGTGCCATTGTGTACTTCAACCCCTGCAAATCCTCCGATGTCCGCTGCCATATTAACCGTGTTGGATTTGTTTGAAGTCACATTCCCGTTTGATTTCCCGCTCGATGCATTCCTCTTGTTTCCCGTACCGTTTTGTTGTTGATTTCCTTTTGCCGCACTCACAGGAGCAGCACCGGGCACCGTTCTACGGGCTCCACCAGCTCTGGCCTTGTTTGGCGGTACGTATGCTCCCGATGGCGTTGAAGCGCCTGATGCTGAAGGAGAATTGCTGCTACTGTTGCCATTGTACGGTAAATTGGCTGCTTCTTCAATCTTGCGTAACTCGCTTGGCGGTAAATTTCTTGCGCCAGGTGGTCTGTACACACCACCGCTTGTGCCCGTTCTAGCAACTGCTCGGGATTGCTTTGCTTCAATAGCAGCTTGTGCAGCTGCTGAAGGGGGAGGGGTAGGAGGCAAAGAAGCGGGAAAAGGATAATTTTGTAAAGCAAAGGAAGGCAAACTCGGTCTCCAACTTGCTTGATACAATTCATTAATCATATCAACGTGAACCAATTGACCCGTACAGTGCCAAATACGAACACCATTATCCACACGCAAGCGAGGCGATAAAGTTGCCGTCAAAATGAATTGTCCGTCAGGTGACCATTGGAAAGCGCTACTATTGCTGGCATCGAAGCTGAATATCTTAGCGGCAGAATTGTTTTCGTAAGAGATCCCATTTCGACCAAGCTTTTCGCGATCCCAAACGTCGACTGTTCCACTCAGATTTCCGAAACCTGCCAAACAAAAGAGGCGACCTTGAGGATTAAAAGCGACAAAATTACGAGAAGATGTGCCGAGTTCAGCGATCACATTTACGCGATAGCTGAACAAAGTGCTCTTAGCTGGCATATAACCATACACTGCGATAAATTCTCTTCCATTCGGATTCCATTCAAAGTCATGAACTGGACCTTCTTTGTCCAATGCGATCCGACAATCGAAATCGCCGCGAGTTGACATCATGTACAAATTCGTTTCACCGTAGTACGATTTTCCTGATTTGTCATGATCGGTTGATGTAGCGAATAAGAGCGCAGTACCTTGGGTGTTCCATTTTATTTGAATCTTATCTGCTTTGAAAAATGTCTTTTGCGATGTAGGATTCGGGTTTTCCTTCAAGCCAGTTAATAAAGAAGCCAATGTATAAATACGCACAGAAGCTGGTGCACCTTTCTTTTCGCCGCAGAAAACGGCTACTGCAGGCTTTTCACCTGGACCAATTTCATAACTTGTCAATCCTTCCAACTTTAGACGACCGATCATGCCTTTTCCTTCTATACTTTTTGGGTCAAAGACGTGCAGCTCATTCGTTACCATTCGAAGGCAAGCGTCTTCATTTTCGGTGAATTGGAAATGGCATCCTTGTTGATTCTTTCTTTCAAAGCTTCCAACACATTCTCCTGATTCGCAATCCCAAACCTGCAAATTTTTCCCATTTTTATCTTCTGCATCCTTGAAAGGTCTTTGCCATGTGCTCAAATAACGACCTTTTGGTGAGAATTGAAGGTCGACAACTTTTTCCACGTCAAATGTATGAAGAGGTTTGCACTGTTCATCTTTTTGCGAAGAGGAAGAAGAACTTGATCCGTTTGTAGAAAGAACCAAGCATTGATTATCGAATGCGAATGCTACCAGTGATCCATTTTGACTATACTGAAATGTACGAGCAGCGCTTTGCAAGACTGATTCGTCTATGGATCCTGTCAAAGAGACGTAATTTGGCGCACCGCTGAAGATTCCAACGGCTTTTTGAGATCGCCAAGCGAATTGACTTGGAACAGTCATGATAGTGTGGTCTGCCTCTTTCTGCTTTGCTGTCTTTTATTCCAATAAAAAAGGTGAATAAAAAAATGCAAGCAAGCAGGTTTGATAGTTTATGATGGAAGAGGGAAAATAGAAGAAAGTTGAAAGAGAAAAATGCACTCAATGAACACAAGGCTGCTAATAATAAGTGTCATTCAAACCGCACTCAACGCGTTAACATCAAAATCAATTCTTGCACGTGGTCTTTGTGATCATTCATTCTCCCCGTAAACGATTATGCCAAATTAGACAAATGTTATTCTGTTGATAAGGTCCGTATATGATTGGCATGACTGACTTTATTTCTTTTTTCTTTCTCCGCTTCAATCTTGTTGTTTTTATTTTGTGACGTGGAAAGTTGAAGGTTTGCCGCTTTGAGAATACGCGGAACACCTAAAAGCAGGCTCGTGCGCCATTTGTTTGATGCGCTGTGAGAAGAAAGTTGATGGTTTGAATGATCATCTTTTCCTTTTTCCTCAACTCATCTTCAACATGAGATCAACCAGCAAAGATGACGAAATAGCAACAGACATCAACAAAATGGTCAACAATTCTACATCGTCATGTCAAAAGCGGAAGAAAAGGTCACAATTTCGCACACCTTCCTTTCGTTTCGTGTCACTTGTCTCCATCCTAGCAATTCTTCTCATCATTGCTTCTTTGTCTGACGTTGTGAATGCAGCAAAAGATTATTATAAAATCATGGGAGTGGATAGAAAAGCAGACGAAAGAACGATCAAAAAGGCTTATAGGGTGAGTAGTCTTCTTTCGACAATGAATGTCGTGTGCCATCTGCTGATCAATTTCCCTTCCCCTTCTAGAAATTGGCTCAAAGTTTGCATCCAGACAAACATCCTGATAAACAATCCGAATTTGTGGAAATGTCAGAAGCTTATCAAGTCTTATCTGACTCCGAACAACGATCAATTTATGACCGTTTCGGAGAAGAGGGAATTAAACGTCATCAAGCTGGCAAAGCAGGCGGAGGAGGTGGCGGTCATGATCCTTTCGATATCTTTAGAAACTTCTTTGGAGGTGGCGGAGGTTTTGGCGGTCAAGCTGGAGTACGTAAAGGTCCAACAAAGCAATTTGAAGTGAAGGTCAATTTGGCAGACATGTACACTGGCAGACGTGTTCAAATTTCATTTGACCGTTCAGCCGTTTGTCCAACATGTGATGGAAGTGGAGCAAGATCAAGAGATGATATTCATCAATGCAGTGCCTGTAATGGAGCCGGTGTGAGAATCGTTCGTCAACAAATCATGCCAGGATTCGTAACAAATGCACAAATGACTTGTGATAAATGCGGTGGTAAAGGCAAGATGATCGCACATGCATGTGATCGTTGCAGCGGAGCAAAGGTTATACGAGAAGATGTAGAATTGGACGTAGAAGTGATGCCTGGGGCAAAAGAAGGTGAAGAGTTATTGTTCGAAGGAGAAAGTGACGAAAGTCCTGATTTCGAAGCGGGTGACGTTGTGGTGAAATTATGGAGCGAAAGGAATAAAAATGCATTTAGAAGGAGGGATGCAAATCTGTACACTTCGATCGCTTTGGGATTGGATGAAGCTTTGTTGGGTTTTGAACGTAATATCACACATTTGGACGATCATATCGTCACTTTGCATAGAAGAGGAGTTACGCAACCAGGCTACGTTGAGCGAATCGAGAAGCAAGGAATGCCAAAACGTGAAGATTGGGATACTTTCGGGGATCTGTTCGTCGAGTATAGCGTTGTGTTACCGGACAAGATCGAAGGAGATCTAAGAAAGGTACTCGAAAAAGTATTTGGCCGACAGCCGGGAGCGATGGACGAAAAATCGAAAAAGGATGGACATACAGAGCTTTGACGTAAATTATATCAACTGCCATGCTGGGATTGAATATTCAACAAAGCCAAAAGTGAGAATCTTGCCTTTTGATCAATTTCAACAGAAAGAACGCCTACGCCATGCTTCCATACAAATACACTGTACAGTAATAGATCAATCCACGAAGAGCAAATACTAGAATGTCTTTCTTCATCATCTCATATGCGGTATCATCTCGTAAGCTTACAACTTGCAGCACACCATGACAGATCTAAGGTCTCACGTTCCTCTCTGGTGTGATACCTCTCACTAACCGCTCTGATACGATCTCTCTGTTTCTGATGGGATACCTTTATCGTACCTCTCTAATGTGATACATCTGACGATACTTTCTGATACGGTGCCTAACCCTTTCTGGTGCGGTACCTAAGCACGTTCACTCTTGACCAAACGATCATTTCTGATAAAAGTATCATACATTGAGGGGTATCATACCGTCACAAGCGCAATGAGTCATTCAAAGGGGAAATGATGGTGGTGGCAACGGAAAGCTGCAAAAATGTCAACTAAGTCATGTTCCAAACATTCTCACCGTAATCTGTGAGTATGCATTGGCCATGTTATATGTCAGAGGTGGGCTTCTCATCACTGTAATTCTGGAAACTATCTGGGCCGTAAGATTTATCACAATAGAGTTCATCCATCACCGAGGGTAATTCATGCAAGTCAGTAGGGAAGGAGACGTCATCATCCTCTCCTTACTCCGCAAATATCATCCTCTTATCCTTCCGCCGTTATCGTTCTCTTCCAATTTCGCAATCATCACCCTCTTCTCACTCCTCCCTCTTCTCACTCCTCCCTCTTCTCACTCCTCCCTCTTCTCACTCCTCCCTCTTCTCACCACTCCTCCCTCTTCTCACCACTCCTCCCTCTTCTCACCACTCCTCCCTCTTCTCACCTCTCCTCCCTCTCACCACTCCTCCCTCTCACCACTCCTCCCTCTTCTTACCCCACCCTCTCACCACTCTACCCTCTTCTCACTCCTCCATCATCACCCTCTAAGTGTTTGGAGGAGGGTCTTTGGGAACTTGTGAAACGTAAAGTTCTGGCCCATCTTGCTCTTGCCACGTCACCAAGTCGGAGAGGATGGACGCTTGTTTGATGAAGTGTATTTGATCCGTCATCCAGAGGGGTCTGCGCTTAAGACCGACTGCCAGCGATCGCTTGTAAGAATCCCGTGAATGCGACCACAGAGCCATCCTCGAATGAAGAAATGTTTGCCCGACTTGATTGACCTCACTTCAACCCAACATATGATGATGAACTTCTTCGGCAATGTTGAACGGATGTCACTGGGAGAAGCAGTCAAAAAGTGTGAAGTGGGAGCGTGGAAAAAGACGGCAGAAGAAAGACAATTGTTGATGTCAAGTGTACCATTTCTCCGGTTGAGACTGCTCTGCTGACTCTTGATGAATTCTGTGTGGCATCTTGTAACGAGTCTTGCACCATTTCTCCTGATGAGATTGCTACGCTGACCCATGACGAATTCTGTGTGGCATCCGGAGCAGTCTCTAGATGAATTCTGTGTGGCATACTGTGATGAATTCTGTGTGGCATACCGTGATGAATTCTGTGTGGCATACTGTGATGAATTCTGTGTGGCATCTTGTGTTGAGTCTTACACCATTTCTCATGTTGAGACTTGCACCATTTCTTCTGTTGAGACTTGTACCATTTCTCCTGTTGAGACTGCTCTGCTGACTCTTGCTGAGTTCTGTGTGGCATCTT